>NC_048576.1:61009053-61170506 GCF_013265735.2 Oncorhynchus mykiss
GTGTTCCCTTCAGGCGTTTGGAAATTGCTTCCAAGGATGAACCAGACTTGTAGACTTGTGGACAATTTCTTCTGAGGTCTTGGCTGATTTCTTTTGATTTTCCCATGATGTCAAGCAAAGAGGCACTGAGTTTGAAGGTAGGCCTTGAAATACATCCACATGTACACCTCCAACTGACTCAAATGATGACATTTTCTGGAATTTTCCGAGCTGTTTAAAGGCACAGTCAACTTAGTGTATGTAAACTTCTGACCCACTGGAAATGTGATACAGTGACTAAGTGAAATAATCTGTATGTAAACAATTGTTGGAAAAATTACTTGTGTCATGCACAAAGTAGATGTCCTAACCGACTTGCCAAAACTATAGTTTGTAACAAGAAATTTGTGGAGTGGTTGAAAAATGAGTTTTAATGACTCCAACCTAAGCGCATGTAAACTTCCAACTTCAACTGTATATATTCTGAATGGTACTGACCAGCGATACTGCTCTGCATGGGAGAGATAGAAGTTTGGGAAATATAGGAGTTCCAACTGTAAAGAAAGTAGAAAAATTAGGAAATGAGTTCAAACTGTAACAAGAAGTTGGGGGTCATCCATACTATACAATGAGAATGGAAGTGATGGTGAGAATATCAACTAATTGCAGTGACACTATAAACTGCCAAGGGGCGACAGAGGCCTTACTCACCAGGCCCTGGTTGATGAAGTACTCCGCGAAGTAGACAACTCCTAACGGAACCACAAACCTCAGCAGACCCTGAGGGGAGGCGGTAGAATTGATATTAGCAGATTGGCAATAACATATGGAGCACATCAAGACTGAGTAAAACTTACTAGGCCAGGGTTAAACTGATTATTTAGCACATGTGAAAATGAAATTAAAGTAAAACTGTTCTATGTCTATCACATTGGGGAATTGAGTTTATATCGACTGGGAAAAAATGATATTTATGAGATTTTGGCCTGGCTTACCCTGGTCTGGGCCAACTTTGAGAGCGTATATAACTTTTTAATCTGAAAATGGTACAGACCAAGTCCACTTTTCTAAAGTGACTTCAAACTCACTTTAGTGATGTGTAGTTTCTCAATACATGTCAGTGGTCCAGTGACCTTGTCTTCTATTATATTCAGAAGGAAGGAAGTGAAGATGGGCTGTTTGGTTAATCAATGTCCTACAAAATATTTTACAATTAAAATGTAATATTTCATTACTTAAAAATATATTGTGTTAAACATCCATATTACCACACATCACTTTCCTCAAAATTCTTTATCATGTCAGCATGTGGTAAGGTAAACACACCTTCAGCACCTTTCTCCCGCTCCTCCTCTTCATCAGTGTCATCCAATAGGGGCTGCCTGCTCTGTGAGTCTCTGCCCCTCACAGACTCCACCTCCCTGCACTTCCACTGTGGGAAGGATGGGGGGAAGACTAGCAGGAAAAAATAGCTGAGGGGAAAGTGGGGGAAAAGGAAGAGACAAAAAGGGGGTGAAGGGTTCAGATAAACTGACAGAAAAGGAGAGTAATCCTTTCCCACTCACCTAACAACACATTAACTTATCACATCCACATTGTTTATGGGACCGATCAGGGGTGAAAGCATACAGAACAAAAATATAAACGCAACATGCAATTTCAACAATTTTACTGAGTTATTGTCCATATAAGGAAATCAGTCAATTGAAATAAATTCATAAGGCCCTAATCTATGGATTTCACATGACTGGGCAGGGGTGAAGCCATAGGTGGGCCTGGGAGGGCCACCCACATGGAAGCAAGGCCCACCCAATCAGAACGTGTTTTTCCCCACAAAATGGCTTTATTACAGACATAAATACTCCTCAGATTCATCAGCTGCCCGGGTGGCTAGTCTCAGAATCAGAAGATCCCGCAGGTGAAAAAGCCGGATGTGGAGGTCCTGGGCAATGGCTGGCATGGTTACACATTGTCGGCGGTTGTGAGGCTGGTTGGACGTACTGGCAAATTGTGCACAACCTTTTAGAGAAATAAGCTTTTTGTGCGTATGGAAAATGTCTGGGATCTTTTATTTCAGCTCATGAAACATAGGACCAACACTTTACATGTTGCGTTTATATTTTTGTTCAGTATAGAACTCATTTCTTCCCGGTATGGGACCTCCTGTGTGTGCATGCGCTTGTCAAACTATCACTTAAAAGGGCTCCTTTACTAGACTACCGACACACGCTCATCCACTCACAACATATTTCCAGCCTCCAAACTGGTGAATGGAAAGAGACATCGGTTACACAAAACGCCCAAAAAATGTATTGACATTTGGAGAATTGATGCACCCACTGCTGTCCTCGCGCGTCTCAGCCACTCATCTCTGCCTTGGCAAAATGTTAGTGTTCTCGTTGAACCACATTGCAGTTTTGAGCGTAGGTTATACCACCATTCGCAAATGTTTCATGCCTCTGACGTACGGTAATGATAAATAATGGCATAAAAGCCTAAAGTTTCATTTACATTTGCTTGAATTATTGTGATAGGCTCATGTTTCTGGTACAGCGTACCCCCACTATTTATTTTGCCAGTACGCCGTACCGAACTACCTTACATTCACCCCTGGGACTGACCTGATCACCATGGCTACAGGGACGACCAGCATGATGAGCAGCGTGTTCCTGGGTGAGAGGCCAGCCTGCGTGAGACCAGAGTACAGCAGAGCCCCGGCCACACCTGCTCCACCGGTGCCAGAGCCCCAGCCCCCCAACACATCTCTAAGAAGGCGGATAGAAAGAGACACGGGGTGAGAGTGTCGGAAAAAAACTATTGAGAGGGGTTTGAGTGAGAATACCTTTTATGTAAAAAAAAAGAGCTGCAAAGTAAACAACTTACAGAACTGTTAGTAAATCAGGGAGATAGTCTACCTGCTAAAGAAGACAGTGAGAGAGAGGAAGGAGAGCTCTCCCAGTCCAGCGCTCACACTGGCAAAGATCACACCTAAAAGATACACAGTACTTTAATATGGATGCAAATATGTACTCTAATACGATTGGGATTGGTACATTATTTTTAAACTATATACAGTATATAGCCATGGATTCTTGAAGAATACTTATAAATGCTTCATGAGCTTAGTTCAACTGTCCTAACCCATCAAAACCCCAAATGTAAGTCTGTTTTACTCCATTGTTGGTAAAATATATCATTGTAAATAAATAAGGTTAAGATTCAAAACATGGTTAAAACTACAGCGCCTTCAGAAAGTATTCAAACCCCTCGACTTATACCACATTTTTGTTATGTTACAGCCGGAATTCAAAATGTTTCTCACCCATCTACCTCATAATGCCAAAGTGAAAATATGTTTTGACATTTTTGCAAATATATTGAAAATGAAATACAGATACATCTAATTTACATAAGTATTCACACCCCTTTGCTATGACACTCCAAATTGAGCTCTGGTGCATCCAATTTCACTTGAACATCCTTGATATGTCACAACAACTTGATTGGAGTCCACCTGTGGCCAACTCAGTTGTTTGGACATGATTTACAAAATAAAAAAACTATATAAAAAGGTCCCACAGTTGACAAGCTCATGTCAGAGCAGAAACTATACCATGAAGTCCAAGGAACTGTTCATAGATCGTCGAGATTTGTGATGAGGCATACATCTGGGGAAGGGTATACAACTATTTCTAGAGTGTTGAAAGTTTCCAAGAGCACAGTGGTCTCCATCATTGCGAAACTGAAAAAATATGGAACCACCCACTCTGCCTAGAGGTGGCCGTCTGACCAAACTGAGCAACCAGGCAAGAAGGACCTTGGTCAGGGAGGTGACCAAGAACCCAATGACCACTCTGACAGAACTACAGAGTTCCTTGTCATAAATAGGAGAACCTGCCAGAAGGACATTCGGTCTCTAGAGCACTTCACCAATCTGGGCGTTTATAAGAGAGTGGCCAGACAGAAGCCACAACTTAGAAAAAGGCACGACAGCAAATCAAATCAAATTTATTTATATAGCCCTTCGTACATCAGCTGATATCTCAAAGTGCTGTACAGAAACCCAGCCTAAAACCCCAAACAGCAAGCAATGCAGGTGTAGAAGCACCTGCACACCTGGAGTTTGCAAAAAGACATGAAAGACTCAGATCATAAAAGAAAGGATTCTGTGGTCTGATGAGACAAAGAATGTACTCTTTGACCTGAATGCAAAGCACCATGTCTTGAGAAAAGGATATTTGAAATTGGATGACAACTTGTTTTTAACCAAGAAAGAATAATTTATAACTGACTTTTTCCAACATAACATAGGTTATGCAGATCCCCTTATTGTATGGGACACTTTTAAAATGTTCCTTTAGAGGACATGCAATTCAACACTCATCTTTAAAAAAATAGCAATTTAGGTCAAGAGTTCATATTAACAAAGGAAATAGCAGGACTAACAGTACAGATAGATAGCAATAAAAATTGTACCATAGAGGCACAGAATATGTGGAAAACAAAAACAAATAGGAACTTATTCAAGAAAAATCAAGTGTAATATATTATAAAAAAATTAAGCGAACTGCTAAAAGCTTGGAACACCTGTATCTGGGGAGTTTCACCCATTTTTCTCTGCAGGTCCCCTCAGGTTTAAGTCTGGGCTCTGGCTGGGCCAATCAAAGACATTCAGAAACTTGTCCTGAGGCCACTCCTGTGTTGTCTTAGCTGTGTGCTTAGGGTTGTTCTCCTGTTGGAAGGTGAACCTTCTCCCCAGTCTGAGGTCCTGAGAGCTCTGGAACAGGTTTTCATCAAGGATCTCTCTGTATTTTTTTTCAGTTAATCTTACCCTCAATCCTGACAAGACTCCCAACCCCTGCCGCTGAAAAACATCCCCACAGCATGATTCTGTCACTATCACGCTTCAACGTAGGGATGGTGCCAGGTTTCATCCAGACGTGATGCTTGGCATTCAGGCCAAATGGTTAAATTTTGGTTTCATCAGACCCGAGAATCTTGTTTCTCATGGTGTGAGAGTCTTTAGATGCTTTTTTGAAAAACTCCAAGCGGGTAGCCATGTGCCTTTTACTAAAGGAGTGGCATCCGTCTGGCCACTCCACCATTAACACCTGATTGGGAGTGCTGCAGAGATGGTTGTCCTTCTGGAAGGTTCTCCCATCTCCACAGACGAACTCTAGCTCTCTGTCTGAGTGACCATCGGGTTCTTGGTCACCTCCCTGACCAAGGCCCTTCTCTCCAGATTACTCAGTTTGGCCGGGCCGACAGCGCTAGGAAGATTCTTGGTGGTTCTAAACTTCGTCCATTTTTGAATGATGGAAGACACTATGTTCTTGGGGACCTTCAATGCTGCAGACATTTTATGGTACCCTTCCCCAGATCTTTGTGTTGACACAATACTGTTTCAGCGCTCTACGAACAATTCCTTTAACCTCAAGGCTGGGTTTTTGCTCTGACATACACTGTCAACTGTGGAACCTTATATCGAGAGGTGTGTGCACCTTTCCAAATCATGTCCAATCAATTGAATTTACCACAGGTGGACTCCAATCAAATCCTAGAAATATATCAAAGATGATCAACAGAAACAGGATGCACCTGAACTCAATTTCTTGTCTAATAGCAAAGGGTCTGAATACTTATGTAGATAAGGTATCCGTTTTTAAGTTGAAATAAATGTGCTAAAATGTAAAAACCTCTTTTCGCTTTGTCATTATGGGGTGTTGTCTGTAGATTGCTGAGGATTTAAAAAATTTCATTTAATACATTTTAGAATAAGGCTGTAACGTAACAAAATGTGGAAAAAGTCAAGGGGTCTGAATACTTACCAAAGGCACTACACACACACACACACACACAACCAGTCAAAAGTTGACACACCTGTCATTGCCAACAAAGGGTATATATCAAAGTATTGAGATAAACTTGTTATTGTTATTGACCAAATACTTATTTTCCAACATAATTTGCAAATAAATTAATTAAAAATCCTACAATGTGATTTTCTGGATTTTTTTTCCCTCATTTCGTCTGTCATAGTTGAAGTGTACCTATGATGAAAATTACAGGCCTCTCTCATCTTTTTAAGTGGGAGAACTTGCACAATTGGTGGCTGACTAAATACTTTTTTGCCCCACTGTATGAGCCCTGTATCAACAGGTATAATAAACAGATATATATAGAAGGTTGAATATATTATTATTACCTGCTAGATCTACTCTCTCTTTTATATTATGACATTTCAGCTAGATCTACTGTCTCTATTATATTATGACAGACCAGCTAGATCTACTGTCTTCATTATATTACAACAGACCAGTTGTATCTACCGTCTCCATTTCACTTTTGCCATTGATGTGGTCCTGCCCTCTCCTCAACAGCCTCAAATAGGCTATTTCATGTGGGTTGGGGTGGGGCGGCAGACACACGCATCTCACATTTCATGACATTACATGATTATATATTGCTTCTAAAATTTCAATTTCAATTTCATATCACAAATAATATTTTATATTATTAATTTCAAACAAGGGTATTAGCATGATAAGAACTTACCAGTCCAAAACGATGCCCTCTCCCGTTCAAAAAATATCCCTCCACAATCGCTAAATGAAGCATCCTACAACAATCTCTGTCTCACTTTCCCAATCAATTTATTCTAAAATTGTGTGTACATCTGTATATCTAGACTTAGATTTAGCTTTCCCTGACTTAGTCGCCATAATGATTGATATATAAACAGCTGAATCTGCGCGTTTACCAAACAATGCAGTGCGTAATATGCGTAGCTCCTTCCGGTATGAAACTTCAATAGCGAAAGACTCTCGTTAAGCTGGAGCTTACTACATGGGTTGGTCTTGCAACACATAAACATGGCATATTGCTGTTTAGCTCAGCTCATTGGCAATCTACCCAGCTAGATTTCAAGACGATCAGTGGTCATTGGGTTAAAAGACAGTCAATCAACGAAACAGCAGGCAAATCATTGGTGCACAATGATGTCATGACTTGTTGTCTTCAAATCAGTTTCTTTCAGTCAATACGTCCCGCGAAATGGCCCATCACGTTTGATTGTGTTACAAACAAACCAGTTGATTGCAGTGAAACCAAACATGACTGGAAAAGTCACGTTCTTTGTGGGTTATTTACCTGGAATTTGTCGTCGAAAATGGAATGAGACGGAATTCACGACACGGTTCACAAAATGTTATCAAACAAAAGATAATTCATTGTGTAACAATGAGCATTGGAATTGCAAACAGACGAAGATCGTCAAAGGTAAACTATTTATTTTAATGCAGTTTGTGATTATGTTACGCCTGTGCTGGTTTTAAAAAATGTTTTTATGGGGCTCTATGCTCAGATAATTGCATCGTATTCTTTCGCAGTAAATCCTTTTTTAAATCTGACAACGCAGTTGGATTATCAAGATTCTAGGCTTTCGATACATGTGAGACACTTGTATTTTCATGAATGTTTAATATGACTATTTATGTAACGATCAACGTATGTTGTGGAATTTCAGCCCGCTAGCGTGTTCCGTGCGCAGAGAGGTTAATATACACATGACTGAAAGGTTGCTGGATTGAAACCCTGAGCTGACAAGGAAAAATTGTCGTTCTGCCACTGAACAAGGCAGTTAACCCACTGTTCCCAGGAACCACTGCTTTTAAATCAGGGCAAGGTGACTGGAAACATGACCGAATACAAACAGTGTAGCTATTCCCTCCGCAAGGCAATCAAACAAGCTAAGCGTCAGTAGAGACAAAGTAGAGTCGCAATTCAACGGCTCAGACACTAGAGGAATGTGGCAGGGTCTACAGTCAATCACGGACTACAAAAAGAAAACCAGCCCCGTCACCGACCCCAATGTCTTGTTCCCAGACAAACTAAACAACTTCTTTGCTCGCTTTGAGAACAATACAGTGCCACCGACACGGCCCGCTACCAAAATCTGTGGACTCTCCTTCACCTCAGCCAATGTAAGTAAAACATTTAAACGTGTTAACACTCGCAAGGCTGCCGGCCAAGACGGCATCCCTAGGCAAGTCCTCAGAGCATGCGCAGACCAGTTGGCTGGTGTGTTTACGGACATATTCAATCTCTCCCTATCCCAGTATGCTGTTCCCACATGCTTCAAGAGGGCCACCATTGTTCCTGTTCCCAAGAAAGCTAAGGTAACTGAGCTAAAAGACTATCGCCCCGTAGCACTCACTTCTGTCATCATGAGGTGCTTTGAGAGACTGGTCAAGGATCATATCACCTCCACCCTACCTGACATCCTAGACCCACTCCAATTTGCTTACCGCCCCAATAGGTCCACAGACGACGCAATCGTAATCACACTGCCCAAACCCATTTGGACAAGAGGAATACCTATGTAAGAATGCTGTTCATCGACTACAGCTCAGCATTTAACAACATAGTACCCTCCAAACTTGTCGTTAAGCTCGAGACCCTGGGACTCGACTCCGCCCTGTGCAACTGGGTCCTGGACTTTGACTGGCCACTCCTAGGTGGTAAGGGTAGGAAACAACATCTCCACCCCGCTGATCCTCAACACTGGGGCCCAACAAGGGTGCGTTTTCAGCCCTCTCCTGTACTCCCTGTTCACCCATGACTGCGTGGCCATGCACGCCTCAAACTTAATCATCAAGTTTGCAGACGACACTACAGTGGTATTCTTGTTTACCAACCATGACACGACTGCCTACGGGGAGGAGGTGAGGGCCCTCGGAGTGTGGTGTCAGGAAAATAACCTCACACTCAACAAAACAAAGGAGATGATCGTGGACTTCAGGAAACAGCAGAGGGATCACCCCCCTACAAACATTGACGGGACAGTAGCGGAGAAAGTGGAACGTTTTAAGTTACAGGGGGGAACACATCATGGACAAACTGAAATGGTACACCCACACAGACAGCGTAGTGAAGAAGGCGCAACAGCGGGTAGTGAGGTCTGCACAACGCATCACCGGGAGCAAACTATCTGCCCTCCAAGACACCTACACCACCCGATGTCACAGGAAGACGAACAAGATCATCAAGGACAACAACCACCCGAGCCACTGCCTGTTCACCCCGCTATCATCAGAAGGCGAGGTCAGTACAGGTGCATCAAAGCGGGGACCGAAAGACTGAAAAACAGCTTCCATCACAAGGCCATCAGAATGTTAAACAGCCATCACTAACAATGAGTTGCTACTGACTTAAATCTCTAGCCACTTAAATAATACAAAAAATTGGATGTAATAAATGTATCACTAGTCATTTTAAACAATGTTTTCATACCCTGAATTACTCAGCTCATATGTATATACTGTACTCTATACCATCTACTGCATCTTGCCTATGCTGTTCGGCCATCGCTCATCCATTTATTTATATGTACATATTCTTATGAATTACTTTACACTTGTATGTATAAGGTAGTTGTTGTGAAATTGTTAGATTACTTGTTAGATTCTACTGCATGGTCGGAACTAGAAGCACAAGCATTTCTCTACACTCGCATGAACATCTGCTAACCATGCGTATGTGACCAATAAAATTGTATTTGATTTAGGCTGTCATTGTAAATAAGAATTTGTTCTTAACTGACTTGCCTAGTTAAATAAAAATGCTTAATTAATCACCTAAATCAGCTATTAACAGAACTGCTGACTGGCTGATAGATGTGTCCCCATGGTTACCATATCAGCGAGATAGTGTCTGGTTTCAGGGGAAATGTCAGAGCTGCAATGTTCTAGGAATTAAAATAGTGATCAATGATCATATCTCAAATGTTTCCATCCCCATTCACAAACATAGGCCTACACACACACACACACATTACCCAAAACGCTTATCCACATGGTAGAAGATAAGGACACCACAAGGAAGCTTGCAATCGCTGTTGCAACGCATACCAACACTCGGAAACTGTGGACAAAAACACAACCTCCAAATTGACATGTGCACTCAAATTGGCAAACCTTCGCAAACTCAAACAAACTGGTAATGTAGGATAATATTGTTTCTGTATTATGTTATGATTAGCAAAAGCTAAGATACAGCCATTGACAACATCTTATTACAATGTTCCTTTACTGTAAGAAAAAGTATTCAAAGACAACTGGGAAAGCACCATCTGTCCTTCTCTTACCCATAAGGGAGATTGTGGACGAAGAATGGAGCAGAAAACTTGATCATGAGAGTGGGAAGAATATCAGCCAACAAAACAGCCTTGGAGAGGTGGACAGAGAGGTCACACACATGTTAACCAGGCAGGATCAGGCTGGTCACTTTAATAAATGTTTACATACTGCTTTACTCATTTCATATGTATATACACTGTATTTTAGTCAATGCCACTCCGACATTGCTCGTCCTAATATTTATATATTTCTAACTCCATTCTTTTACTTTAGATTTGTGTGTATTGTTGTGAATCGTAAAATATTTCTGCACTATTGGAGCTAGGAACACAAGAATTTCGCTACACCCGCAATAACATCTGCTGAATAAAATAACATTTGATCACACACACTTTCACAGCTGCAGTGCATCTCTATTTACCGCGGTAGAAACAGGGCTGCAGTCGTAACGACTTATTTTTCCACCTTCAACGTCCAAGGCAACTGTGGATGGGGTCTGAAGAAGAAGGACATGGAGAGAGAATGAAAGAATATTGCCAATATAGTACTTTGATACTAACAACAGATACAAATGCTATGGTGATACAGCATTCTACAACCCATTCTTACAGGCGATGTGGAGTTGTGAGACCCTTGTTGTTTTAAGATGTCATGGGCTGCACTCAGCATCACCACGTACGCAAAGTTATTGCACAACCCCAGCAACCTGAAGACAAGGGTCAGGAGGAAAGGTGGGAGACACAATGTTGAATTTCAAATCATTAATTTCTATTGCCTGCATTTCAGAACATTCAGTGCAGGGGAGGGGGCATGCAGAGATGATGATAAGTATCAGTGGGCCAATGAATGATAGCAAGTTCACTGAGGCTACGCAATGATGTTGTAGGGCAAACTGAGGATAAGATGTAGCCAGCCTTCCTATGTAGATTAAGACACCCCGAAGCCAGTGCAAGATATGGCTTGGAAAACGTACCTCAATCTAGGTATGACAATTGCGTTGTACTTCGAATTGTCCCAACTGCTACACCGAGTAGAAGGAACGACTGCTAGTTTTTGTCCTCATGCTAGCTAGCAGAAGCCACTTTAGAATTCCATAATGGCTGCTGTGGCTACATACATACTTATTGCTGGGGCCAGACAGAATCTACAAGGAGGGGTTTAGTCAGTCTTTACAACATATAGTGCCTTCAGAAAGTATTCACACCCCTGGACTTTTTCCACATTTTGTTGTGTTACAAAGTGGGATTAAAATGTATTTAATTGTCCTTTTTGTCAACAATATACACAAAGTATTCTGTCATGTCAAAGCGGGGGGGACACTGATATAAACTACTTAACCAAAAGTATATGGACACCTGCTCGTCGAACATCTCATTCCAAAATCATGGGCATTAATATGGAGCTGCGGGCACTTGAATCCATTCATCCACAAGAGCATTAGTGAGGTCGGGCACTGATGTTGGGTGAATAGGCCTGGCTCGCAGTCGCAGCAATTCATCCCAAAGGTATTCGATGGGGTTGGAGTCAAGACTGTGCAGGCCAGACAAGATCTTCCGCACCGATCGACAAACCATTTCCCTATGGGACCTCACTTTGCGCACGGAGGCATTGTCATGCTGAAACTGTTGTCACAAAGTTGGAAGCATAGAATGCATGCTGAGATGTTAAGATTTCCCTCCACTGGAACTAAGGGGCCTAACCCAAACCATGAAAAATAGCCCCAAACCATTATTCCTCCTCCACCAAACTTTACAGTTTGCACTATGCAATGGGGCAGGTAGCGTTCTCTAGGCATCCGCCAAACCCAGAGTTGTCCGTCGGACTGCCAGGTGGTCAAGTGTGATTCATCACTCCAGAGTCCAATGGCGGTGAGCTTTACACCACTCCAGCTGATGCTTGGCATTGCGCAAGGTGATCTTAGGCTGGTGTGAGGCAGCTCGTCCATGGAAACCTATTTCATGAAGCTCCCGACGAACGGTTATTGTGCTGATGTTGCTTCCAGAGGCAGGTTGGAACTCGGTAGTGAGTGTTGCCACCGAGGAGCTATGCGCCTCAGCACTTGGCGGTTCCGTTCTGTGAGCTTGTGTGGCCTACCATTTCGCAGCTTAGCCGTTGTTGCTCCTAGATGTTTCCAATTCACAATAACAGCACTTACAGTTGACCGGGGTAGCTCTAGCAAGACAGAAATTTGACAAACTGACTTGTTGGAAAGGTGGAATCCTATGACGGTGCCATGTTGAAAGTCACTGAGCTCTTCAGTAAAGCCATTATACTGCAAATGTTTGTCTATGGAGATTGCATGGTTGGTTGTGTGCTCTATTTTATACATCTGTCACCCACGGGTGTGGCTGAAATAGCCAAATCCACTAATTTGAAGGAGTGTCAAAATACTTTTTTATTTCCCGGGTAAGTCTCTAAGAGTTTTCAAATCTGGATTGTGCAACATTTGCCCATTTTGTTTTCCAAAATTCTTTAAGCTCTGTCAAATTGGTTGTTGATCATTGTTAGACAACCATTTTCAGGTCTTGCCATAGATTTTCCTGAAAAACTGCCCAGTCCTTAATGATTACAAGCGTACCCATAACATGATGCAGCCACCACTATGCTTGAAAAATATGTATTGGATTTGCCCCAAACATAACTTTGTTTTATTAACAAAAAGTGATTTGCTTTGCCACATTTTTTGCAGTATTACTTTAGTGCCTTGTTGCAAACAGAATGCATGATTTGGAACATTTGTATTCTTTACAGGCTTCCTTATTTTTACTCTGTCAATTAGGTTAGTATTGTGGAGTAACTACAATGTTGTTGATCCATCCTCAGTTGTCTCCAATCACAGCCATTAAACTAACTGCTTTTAAGTTACCATTGGCCTCATGGTGAAACCCCTGAGCGGGTTCCTTCCTCTCCGGCAAATGAGTTAGGAAGGATGCCTGTATCGTTGTAATGACTGGATGTATTGATCCACCATCCAAAGTGTAATTAATAACTTCAACATATTGAATGGATGCTTTTTTTTTTTTTACCCATCCAAGAATAGGTGCCCTTCCTTGAAAGGCATTGGAAAACCTCCCTGGTCTTCGTAGTTGAATCTGTGTTTGAAATTCACAGGCTCAACTGAGGGATATTACAATTATCTGTATGTGTCAGGTACAGAGATGAGGTAGTCATAAAAAAAAAAAAGTTAAACACTATTATTGCACACAGTGAGTCCATGCAACTATGCGACTTGTTAAGCAAATGTTTACTCCTGAAATTATTTAGGCTTGCCATAACAAATAGGTTGAATACGTACGTATTGACTCAATACAATTCAGCTTTTCATTTTTAATTACATTTGTTTAAAAAAATGTTGGAAAGTGCTCATGAGTGCTCAAGTGCTCAAAATGTTGGAGGTGCTCATGAGTGGCGCAGAGGTGTCACGACCGACCCTGGTTCGATCCCAGGCTGTACCACAACCGGCCGTGATCGGGAGTCCCATAGGGCGGCGCACAATTGGCCCAGTGTCGTCCGGATTAGGGGAGGGTTTGGCCGGCATTGTAAATAAGAATTTGTTCTTAATTAACTGACTTGCCTAGTTAAATAAAGGTTAAATAAAATACAATAAAATACAATTATGGGGTGTTGTGTGTACGCCAGTGACAACAAATCTCAAATGAATCCCTTTTAAATTCAGGCTGTAAGAACAAAATGGGGAAAAAGTCAAGGGGTGTGAATACTTTCTGAAGGCCCTGCAGCTTGCCTGCCCTATTCCATCGAGTACTTAACATGCGCACCAATTATTCAATATTCAACTGATTATGGCGTAAGGCCGGCGAGTATGGAAGTCGTCATGTAAACACCTTACTCTGTTTATCTATATCGACGTAAGGTCATAATCGACGTAAACATACGCCGATTAAAACACTTGGTTTTATGAGCAATCTTCCGAATTATTAGCACATATTAACAGTTTAATCGGCGATACACTGGTGCATTTGCGCGAGTGAAGTGAGTTAGGAAAAACATATATATGCATCTTATAAATTGTTTTTACATACAAACTTCATACAGTGTGTCCGAAATCCGAATCAAATAGTCTATGCAAAAACAACATGGTCACTGTGGTAGAATGTTTCTTGATTGGCGACTTTCTGCATTTATCAAAAGTCCCATCAGCAGCCTGATTTCACGTGTCGAAGCATGTAAACACAATTTAAACAAACTATTGTACTAACCTGACTATCCACAGTAATCGCAAGATTGTGTGCATGTAACCGTGTTCACTGTAGCTAGCTAAATAGGTTTGATTCAAATAACGTTACATTTAAAGAAATGAAACACTGGTAGCTAGGCTCGTTTCTGATTTCACATCACATTCACCACAGTAGAACATCCCAAAACTAAACTCACCAAAAACCAGTCCAATTTCTCCAGCGCGAGCTACGACCTGTAGACAGTAGAGAGACACGGTGTTAATAAAATAACAAAATAAAATATAAATAGTGAAATAGCCTACTAGCTAGCCATCCACACAGCAGTGTGATCTGTCTGATCGGTGAAACAAATCATAAGTGTGACACACGATTTACCTTCACTGTCAGATGGCATATCTGGGTCTGCATTGACGCTGACTGCTTGGTCCATGATTAAAAACGAATTAAATCGATTATTAAACAGCAGCTACATAAACAGCTATCTAACGTTATTCTTACACAGCTGTCCGATTAGCTAGCAATCTAGCTAGCTACTTCCTCAATGTTATCTTGTGGTGTTCCGCAAATTTCCATACGTCACAGATTTGACAGCATGTTTTACAGAACTTCGGGCAGACAGAAAAATGTTATAGCTGTTATATGTTATAATTGACTAGTATAAAACGTTTTTCTTATCGCTTAAATTTTGGTTCATAGGTGTTTACGACATTGCAACTTCGGACTGATTCAAGGAAAACAACAAACATCGCGTGTAGCAGCGAAATATCCCCCCCTTGAAAATACTACAGCGCACTGCTGGTTCCACATATTGCAAGTGGAGTACCACAGTATGTATGAGTAATAATACTCATAAAACCTAGAGGTCAAACAAGGAAATGGTTCCAATCGTTTTTCCACAATTCATTTTTCCATAGGGAATTTTAAAACACTTAAAATAAGGGCTATATTTTGTATAGACTTACCCTGACATGACGTTTTGATAACCATGCGTATCTCTCTAGGCCAAGGTTACTTATTTTTTTACAAAAAACTTCTCAGCTGCAGATGTAATGATGTCCAGCTTCTTGGACACTTGTGCAATATAATTAATAACTGACTGTAGTTCACATACACCTCAGCCAAATACAATTTAACTCAGGGAATTTTTACTAGGATTAAATGTCAGGAATTGCGAAAAACTGTCTTAGGTCAGTTAGGACCACCACTTTATTTTAAGAAAGTGAAATAGTAGAGAGAATTATTAATTTCAGCTTTTATTTCATTCATCACATTCCCAGTTCGTCAGAAGTTTACATACACGCAATTAGTATTTGGTAGCATTGCCTTTAAATTGTTTAACTTCGGTCAAACATTTCGGGTAGCCTTCCACAACCTTCACAGTTGGGTGAATTTTGGCCCATTCCTCCTGACAGAGCTGGTGTATCTGAGTCAGGTTTGTAGGCCTCCTTGCTCACACACGCTTTATCAGTTCTGCCCACAAATCTTCTATAGTATTGAGGTCTGGGCTTTGTGATGGCCACTCCAATACCTAGACTTTGTTGTCCTTAAGCCATTTTGCTTTGGAAGTGTGCTTGGGGTCATCGTCCATTTGGAAGACCCATTTGTGACGAAGCTTTAACTTCCTGACTGATGTCTTGAGATGTTGCTTCAATATATCCAGATAATTTTCCTACCGCATGATGCCATCTATTTTGTGAAGTGCACCAGTCCCTCCTGCAGCAAAGCACCCCCACAACATGATGCTGCCACCCCCGTGCTTCACGGTTTGGAAGGTGTTCTACGGCTTACAAGCCTACCTCATTTTTCCTCCAAACATAACGATGGTCATTATGGCCAAACAATACTATTTTTGTTTCATCAGACCAGAGGACATTTCTCCAAAAAGTATGATCCCCATGTGCAGTTGCAAACCGTAGTCTGGCTTTTTTATGGTGGTTTTGGAGCAGTGGTTTCTTCCTTGCTGAGCGGCCTTTCAGGTTATGTCGATATAGGACTCGTTTAACTATGGACGTAGATACTTTTGACCCGTTTCCTCCAGCATCTCCACAAGGTGCTTTGCTGTTGTTCTGGGAATGATTTGCACTTTTCGCAACAAAGTACGTTCATTTCTAGGAGACAGAATGAGTCTCCTTCCTGAGCGGTATGACAGCTGCATGGTCCCATGGTGTTTATACTTGCGTACCATTGTTTGTACAGATGAACGTGGTACCTTCAGGCATTTGGAAATTGGTCCCAAGGATGAACCAGACTGGTAGAGGTCTACAATAATTTTTCTGAGATCTTGGCTGATTTCTCTTGATTTTCCCATGATGTCAAGAAAAGAGGCACTGCATTTGAAGGTAGGCCTTGAAATACATCCACAGATACACCTACAATTGACTCGATTGATGTCAATTATCCTATCAGAAGCATCTAAATCCATGACATCATTATCTTGTATTTTCCAAGCTGTTTAAAGTCACAGTCAACTTAGTGTATGTAAACTTCTGACCCGCTGGAATTGTGATAGTGACCGATAAGTGAAATAATCTGTCTGTAAACAATTGTTGGAAAAATTACTTGTGTCATGCACAAAGTAGATTTCCTAACCGACTTGCCAAAACTATAGTTTGTTAACAAGAAATTTGTGGAGTGGTTGAAAAACGAGTTTTAATGAATCCAACCTATGTGTATGTACATTTCTGACTTCAACTGTAAATGCTACAAAATCCACCTTCTTCACAAGAAGTGTATCTAGATCAGTTGATTGACGTATAACATTTGCAACTGATTGAGGTGCATCCAACGCCACATCTTCTCCAACACTGTGGCCTCTTGCCCCATCAACTCTTTTCAAAACCTATAGGATATTTGCTGTACAGCCCTGATTCTTGACACCTCAACCTCTTTCACCATAACAGGGCACTGAAGGAATTCAGGAATATAATCCCCACCACAGTTGCAACATTCAATAACGTCTGCAAACACTTGACACATGGCCAAACGTTTTACACTTCTTGCATTGCATCGGGTTTTGCACAAACACTCTCACAAAGTATATTATACAGTGCATTCGGAACAGTATTCAGACTCCTTGACTTTTTCTACATTTTATTACATTGCAGCCTTATTCTAACATGTATAAAAAAATATTCCCTCATCAATCTACACACAATACCTCATAATGACAAAGTGAAAACATGTTTTTAGAAATTTTAGCAAATTTATTACAAATAAAAAACAGAAATACCTTATTTACATAAGAATTCAGACCTTTCCCTATGATAATTGAAATTGAGCTCAGGTGCATCCTGTTTCCAATGATCATCCTTAAGCGGTCTCTTCAACTTGATTGGAGTCCACCTGTGGTAAATTCAATTGAATGGATATGATTTGGAAAGGCACACAGCTGTTTATATAAGGTTCCACAGTTGACAGTGCATATCAAATAAAATAAAATAAAATTTTATTGGTCACATACACATGTTTAGCAGATGTTAATGCGGGTGTAGCAAAATGCTTGTGCTTCTAGTTCTGACAGTGCATGTCACGTTCTGACCTTTATTTCCTTTGTTTTGTATTTATTTAGTATGGTCACGGCGTGAGTTGGGTGGGAAGTCTATGTTTGTTTTTCTATGATTTGTGTATTTCTATGTTTCGGCCTAGTATGGTTCTCAATCAGAGGCAGGTGTCATTAGTTGTCTCTGATTGAGAATCATACTTAGGTAGCCTGGGTTTAACTGTGTGTTTGTGGGTGATTGTTCCTGTCTCTGTGTTTGCACCAGATAGGACTGTTTTTTGGTTTTCCACGTTTATTGTTTTGTAGTGTTCGTGTTTATCGTTTTTTCATTAAACATGAGTAACCACCACGCCGCATTTTGGTCCGCTTCTCCTTCACAACAGGAAAACCGTTACAGTGCAACAATATCTAACAAGTAATATCTAACAATTTCCCAACAAATACCTAATTCACACAAATCTAAGTAAAGGAATGGAATTAACAATAAATATATGGATGAGTAATGTCAGAGCGGCATAGACTAAGATACAGTGATAGTATAGAATACAGTATATACATACGAGATGAGTAATACAAGACATGTAAACATTATTAAAGTGGCCAATGATATCAAGTATGCGTATGTAGGCAGCAGCCTCTCTGTGCTAGTGATGGCTAACAGTCTGAAGGTCTTGAGATATACGTTTTTGTTTTTCAGTCTCTCGGTCCCAGCATTGATGCACCTGTACTGACCTCGCCTTCTGGATGATTTCAGGGTGAACAGGCAGTGGCTCTGATGGTTGTTGTCCTTGATATGTTTTCCCTTCCTGTGACATCGGGTGCTGTAGGTGTCCTGGAGGGCAGGTAGTTTGCCCCCGGTGATGCGTTGTGCAGACCTCACCACCCTATGGAGAGCTTTGCGGTTGTGGGCAGTGCAGTCGCCGTACCAGCCAGTGAAACAGCCCAACAGGATGCTCTCAATTGTGCATCTGTAAATGTTTGTGAGGGTTTTAGCCTACAAGCCAAATTTCTTCAGCCTCCTGAGGTTGAAGAGGCGCTGTTGCGCTTTCTTCACTACACTGTCGGTGTGGGTGGACCATTTCAGTTTCTCAGTGATATATACACAGAGGAACTTAAAACTTTCCACCTTCTCCACTACTGTCCCATCGATGTGGATAGGGGGGTGCTTCCATTGCTGTTTTTTGAAGTCCACGATAATTTCCTTTGTTTTGTTGATGTTGACTGAGAGGTTATTTTCCTGACACCACACTCCCAGAGCACTCACCTCCGTCCTGTAGGCTATCTCGTCGTTGTTGGTAATCAAGCCTACTGCTGTTGTGTCGTCTGCAAACTTGATGATTGATTTGGAGGCATGCATGGCCACGCAGTCATGGGTGAACAGGTGTTGAAGGAATTTTGTCAATATTGACTAAATAATGTATACATTGGGCATAGAGTTATAACTCACAGAGTTATATGTTGTCTGTTAAGGAATATGTTGGTACATAGGCAAAGAGGAAGGGTCAACAGACAACTCGTGACCACAGTGAAACTAACAACAGGAAATATGTCTGGTCCCCAACCAGGGTGGGGAGAAACCGTTGGGTGTGCAGTAGATTGTGTAACATATGGTAGCAGAAGGTATGTGTTGGAACGGAATTGAAAAACAGCTTTGTCATGGTCCAGGAGGAGGATAGACATTTTCGTAAGACATGATGTAATGTGGGATATATAAAACTGATGTACTTTGTGATTATGTTCAGTACTCTCGAGAATAAACGCTATTAATTGATTTTGAGACTGGTCTCTGTCCATTTTATGCAAATAAGTATCTTACACATTCTTAGAAACGGACAGAGTGTTTTAATTGAATTGGTTAACATATAGGAATACAATTCCTTTAACAACAGGGAGTACAGGAGGGTGCTGAGCACGCAACCTTGTGGTGTCTGTGGGGTCATTTTGCACTTCCTAAGGCTTCCACTAGATGCTAACAGTCTTTAGAACCTTGTTTGATGCTTTTACTGTGAAGGGGGGCTGAAAGAGAGGGGAATGAGCCAGGTGTCTGGCAGAGTGCCATGGGCTTGTGACGTGCGTTCATGTGAGAGTTACCTCGCGTTCCATTGCTTTTCTACAGTCAAAGGAATTTTCCAGTTGGAACATTATTGAAGCTTTATGATAAAAGCATCCTAAAGATGTCACGTTCTGACCTTAGTTCCTTTGTTTTAGTATGGTCAGGGCGTGAGTTGGGTGGGTTGTCTATGTTAGTTTTTCTATGACTTCCTATTTCTGTGTTTGGCCTGGTATGGTTCTCAATCACAGGCAGCTTTCAATCGTTGTCCCTGATTGAGAACCATACTTAGGTAGCCTGTTTTCGATTGTGTTTTGTGGGTGGTTGTTTTCAGTCTTTGTGTGTCTACACCAGACAGAACTGTTCCGGTTGTTTCTTTGTTATTCAGTGTTCAGTTTACTTTATTAAAAAGATGAACACGTACCACGCTGCGGATTGGCCCTCACCTTCTTCCCAAGACAGCCGTTACAAAAGATTGATTCTATACTTCGTTTGACATGTTTCTACGACGTGTAATATAACTTTTTAGACTTTTCGTCCGACCTTTCGGCTGGACCTGCCCGCATTTCGTGAGTTTGGATTTGAATCCTACAGACGAAGATCCATATATGTGACATTTACAAAAAAAAAAGAGATATACATGAACAATCATTATTGGACACCCTTTTTCTATAGTGAACCGGTTTCACAAGCTTTCCACGCGCTAATTAACAATCATCTTAAATATAAAGATAGGCTCTCGTGGAATAACCGTTTATGTGCACCACTCAGAATGGATGGACAAGCGCACAACCTTTCTGTTGCTGATGAAAATCGCAGAAATGTGGGAAAAAAACGTAAAACAAAACTAAAAGAATGGAAAGACAGGCAAAGGAAGATCTTACGGGATGCGTGAAAACCCTATACAAATAGTAAGGGTCAAGAAAAAACTGGGTAAATCTGTCCAAATGAGGTATGTGGAAGAACCGTATATCAAACAATCAAGCTAGCTAGCTATAGAGTACAGTAACTAACATGTATGTTGTGAGTTGTCTAATTTGTAACTATAGAGAAAACATATTAGCTAAAGTTCGTTGGCTAATAACTCATACATTATCGTTACAAATGCTATTGCTAGATTATAGAAGAAACATAGCTAGCTACTTTTTCTCCATCCACCGGGTGATTCGACATGGCTACAGTAGCTAGCTAGTTACACTGTGTCCTGCAGGGAATAGCGTGTTCCACGACGTGCAGAAAGGAGTGTGGAAAGTGACTGATGAGCGCAAGCTGCATCTGTTCAACAGTTTCTACACTGTCCCATACGAAAAACAACAAGCGTTGATTCTCTCCGGCTTAGAACAGGTTAGAAATAAGACAAAACGCCTATTATTATAATAGCTATATTGAACACTTGCATAGTTTAACTTTGACAGTAATGATACGTACATTAACGTTAACTCTAAAAGTGCTGTGTTACACAATGGTGCAATACAAACTCATTCTGTGTATAGATTGGGAGTGTTTTGTAGTTCCATGGTATGTTCACATTGAGGGCTTCATTTTAAATGAGACTAAGATTTCATGACTCAACTTTTAAGAAAAGTCATCAGTGCTAAAGTTGATAGACCACCTTTAAATGAACCTCCATACAAATGAATTAACTACATATTGCATTTAAGTTATTTACATGAAGGGCATCTGTACTTGAAAGTACTTAAAACATCATATCAGGTGTTAAAAAAGGACATCTTACAAGAGTCATGCAAAATGTCACATTTACTGTTCTTCCACAAACTGAAATCATCACTGGAGATATACTGTTCTTCCACATTCTTAAAATTAAAACGGCAATAAAAAAAGTATTTTTTGAAATGACAAAAAAATATAAATTGTTGTTGGAAGATATGGGTATGGTAAATTATTTGTCAACCATAAAACACCTAATGTGGTACACACAATTAATAATATAAAAATAACTGATTATCTTAAAATGGAAAAATTGTCACATATATGGTTCTTCGTCTGTAGGATTCATTTGTGAACTGAACGCGCTAACAAAAGGAGGTATTTGGACATAAATTATGAACTTTATCGAACAAATCAAAAAAAATTGTGGAACTGGGATTCCTGGGAGAGCATTCTGATGAAGATCATCAAAGGTAAGTAAATATTTATAATGATATTTCTGACTAATGTTGACTCCACAACATGGCGGATATCTTAATGGCTTGTTTGGGCTCTGAGCGCTGTACTCAGATTATTGCATGGTGTGCTTTGTAAAGTTTTTTTGAAATCTGACACAGCAGTTGCACTAAGGAGAAGTTTATCTAAAGTTCCATGTATAATAGTTGTATCTTTAATCAATGTTTATTATGAGTATTTCTGTAAATTGATGTGGCTCTCTGCAAAATCACAGCATGTTTTGGAACTACTGAACATAACACGCCAATGTAAAATTACATTTTGGGATATAAATATGCACTTTATCGAACAAAACATACATGTATTGTGTAACATGGAGTCCTATGAGTGTCATCTGATGAAGATCATCAAACGTTTGTGGTTAATTTTATCTATATTTCTGCTTTTGTTTACTCCTCTCTTTGGCTGGAAAAATGGCTGTGTTTTTCTGTGACTAGGTGCTTACCTAACATAATCGTTTGTTGGGGTTTCACTGTAAAGCCTTTTTGTGGCTGGATTAATGAGAATTTTATCTTTAAAATGGTGTAAAATACTTGTATGCTTGAGGAATTTTAATTATGAGATTTTTGTTGTCTTGAATTAGGCGCCCTGCACTTTCACTGGCTGTTGGCGGGGTGGGACGCTACCGTCCCACATTTCCCAGAGAGGTTAATGATGAGCTTGGAGGGTACTATGGTGTTGAATGCTGAGCTATAGTCAATGAACAGCATTCTTACATAGGTATTCCTCTTGTCCAGATGGGATAGAGCAGTGTGCAGTGTGATGGCAATTGCATTGTCTGTGGACCTATTGGGGTGGTAAGCAAATTGAAGTGGGTCTAGGGTGACAGGTAAAGTAGAGGTGATATGATCCTTGACTAGTCTCTCAAAGCACTTCATGATGACAGAAGTGAGTGCTATGATAGTCATTTAGTTTAGTTACCTTTGCATTCTTGGGTACACGAACAGTAGTGGCCATCTTGAACCATGTGGGGACAGCAGACTGGGATAGGGAGAGATTGAATACGTTCTTAACACAGCAGCCAGCTGGTCTGCGCTTGCTCTGAGGACGCGGCTAGGGATGCCGACACGGGGCGGCAGCCTAGTGAGAGTTAACACGTTTAAACGTCTTACTCATGTCGGCCACGGAGCAGGAGAGCCCACAGTCCTTGGTAGCTGGCCGCGTAGGTGGCACTGTGATATCCTCAAAGCGGGCAAATAACGTGTTTAGCTTGTCGAAAAGCAAGACGTTGGTGTCTGCGACGTGGCTGATTTTTATTGTGGTCCGTGATTGTCTGTAGACCCTGCCACATACGGCTTGTGTCTGAGCCATTGAATTGCAACTCCACTTTGTCTTTATACTGATGTTTTGCTAGTTTGATTGCCTTGCAGAGGAAATTATTAGTCTGTTTGTATTCTGCCATATTCCCAGTCACCTTGTCATGGTTAAATTCGGTGGTTCGCGCTTTCAGTTTTGCGTGAATGCTGCCATCTATCCACGGTTTTTAGTTAGGGTAGGTTTTAATGGTCACACTGGGTACAACATCTCCTACATCTCCCAACCGTCTCAGTGTACACTTCAATATTATTCTCTGAAGCTACCCGGAACATATCCCAGTCCGAGTGATCAAAACAATCTTGAAGCGTGGATTCCGATTGGTCAGACCAGTGTTGAATTTTCCTTAGCACGGGTACTTCCTGTTTGAGTTTCTGCAAATAGGAAGGGAGGAGTAAAATGGAGTGGTGGTCAGATTTGACAAAAGGAGGGTGGGGGAGGGCATTGTATGAATCCCAGAAGTTGGAATAACAATGGTTGAGTTTTTCCAGCGTTAGTACTACAGTCGATATGCTGAAAGAATTTAGGTGGCCTTTTCCTCAAATTTGCTTTGTTAATATCCCCAACTACAGTAAATGCAGCCTCAGGATATATGGTTTCCAGTTTGCATAAAGTCCAGTGAAGTTCCTTGAGGGCCGTTGTGGTATCGCCTTGAGGGGGGATATACGTTGCTGTGACAATAACCAAAGAGAATTCTATTGGGAGATAATATGGTCGGCATTTGATTGTGAGGTATTCTAGGTTGGGTGAACAAAAGAACTTGAGGTCCTATATGTTATTACAATCATACCTGTCGGCGGGATGAACTGTGTATCCAGATGGCTGGACCGACTCCGACAGTATTTCCAGAGAGAGCCATGTTTCCGTGAAACAGAGTATGTTACAATCCCTGATGTCTCTCTGGAAAGAAACCCTGCCCTGATCTTCTCAACTTTGTTATCCAGGGACTGAACATTAGCGATTAATATACTCGGAAGCAGTGGGTGGTGTGCGTGCCTCCTAAGTCAGACTAGAAGACCTATTCGAGTCCCTCTTTTTCACCGGCGTTGTTTTGGTCAGCCCCTGGAATCAGTTCAATTGCCCTGGGTGGTGGGAACAAAGGATCAGCTTCGGGAAAATCGTATTCCTAATCGTAATACTGGTAGTGCTGGTGAGTTACCGCTGCTTTTATATCCCAAAATTCTTCCCAGCTGTATATAATAACACATAACATTTTCTTGGCTAACAATGTAAGAAATAATACATAAATTCACAAAATACTGCAAAGTTTCCTAAGAACTAGAAGCGAGGCAGCCCTCTCGGAACCATCTTATCTCAATATCAGAGCAAAAACCAAGCTATGAGGTCGAAGGAATTGTCCGTAGAGCTCTGAGGCAGGATTTTGTCGAGGCACAGGTCTGGGGAAGGGTACCCAAAACAGTTCTGCAGCATTGAAGGTCCCCAAGAACACAGTGGCCTTTATCATTCTTAAATGGAAGAAGTTTGGAACCACCAAGACAGGAAGGACAACCATTTCTGAAGCACTCCACCAATTAGGCCTTTATGGTAGAGTAGCCACAGACGGAAAACACTCCTTAGTAAAATACACATGACAGTCCACTTGGAGTTTGCCAAAAGGCATCTAAACGACCCTCAGACTATCATAAATACGATTCTCTGGTCTGATGAAACCAAGATTGAACTCTTTAGCCTGAATGCCAACCGTCACATCTGGAGGAAACCTGGCACCATCCCTACGGTGAAGCATGGTGGTAGCAGCATCATCCTGTGTAGATGTTTTTCAGTGGAAGGAACTGGGAGACTAGTCTGGATCAAGGGGAATATGAACGGGGCAAAGTACAGAGAGTTCCTTGATGAAAACCTGCAATAGGACAACGACCCTAAGCACACAGCCAAGACAAAGCAGTGGCTTTGGGTCAAGTCTTTGAATGTCCTTGATTGGCCAAACCAGAGCCCTAACTTGAACCCGATTGATTGAACATCTCTTGGGAAACCTGAAAATAGCTGTGCTGCAATGCTCCTCTTCCAACCTGACAGAGCTTGAGAGGATCTGCAGAGAAGAACGGGAGAAACTCCCCAAATACAGGTGTGCCAAGCTTGTAGCGTCATACCCAAGAAGACTCAAGGCTGTAATCGCTGCCAAAGGTGCTTCAACAAAGTGCTGAGTATAGGGTCTGAATACTATTCTAAATGAGATTTCCATTTCTATTTATTTTTAAGCAAAGATTTCTAAAAACCTGTTTTTTCTTTGTCACTATAGCGGTCTGAATACTTTCCGAATGCACTGTTTATCCAACTTTACATAGGTTGGTAGATACTCTACAT
Source organism: Oncorhynchus mykiss (assembly GCF_013265735.2). Classification (NCBI taxonomy): domain Eukaryota; kingdom Metazoa; phylum Chordata; class Actinopteri; order Salmoniformes; family Salmonidae; genus Oncorhynchus; species Oncorhynchus mykiss. The sequence goes on from NC_048576.1 coordinate 61,034,737, forward strand.
CAAACATCAATAAAAGAGCTACTTCTTCTCATTCTCCACACAGGTAAAGCGATGTGCATTAACTACCCCTGAATTTGTTTGCCTAAGATATTGATTTTCAATGTCCAACGGGATTCCAGAAATATCTTTTACTCCGAAAATCACAGCTGTTCAATTCATGTGTTGATAATTTTGTGAGCCATAATGCGCGCTCCTTTTGCTATATTAACATCAAACCGTCCTGGTTACTTTGACTGCATCCACTTCTCCCAGCGCCTTCTTTACCTCGTGACTTCAAAGGGTTTCCCAAAGGAACTTCAATTTAGCACTTTTGTTTCATTCTGACTTCACTGTTCACTCATCTTTCTCACTAACTGTAGTCGACGTGCTTTCAGCTTCAAATAACACTTCTGATTCCACCATGTCAACTTCCTCCATCCGGCTCAAAGTTACATTCCTTCATCAATCAAAATCGACACAAAAAACAACAACAGTACCAGTCAAAAGTTCGGACACACCTACTCATTCAAAGTTTTTCTTTATTTGTACTATTTTCTACATTGTAGGATAATAGTGAAGACATCAAAACTATGATATAACACATGGAATAATGTAGTAACCTAAAACGTGCTATACAAATCAAAATATATGTTCTATTTGTCACGACTTTCACCGAAGGTGGCTCCCCTTCCCCTTCGGGTGGCACTCGGGCGGTCGTCGTCACCGGTCTACTAGCTGCTACGATCCCTTGTCCCCTTTTCGTTTTGTTTGGACTAATTGGTTTCACCTGTTCCTTGTTTGGGGTTTTGGGTTGGGGTTATTTAAGTTCAGTTAGCCCGCCTGTGGTCGTGCGGGCTTGTTTGCTGTTTTTGGTTCAGGAGTGTCCTGTCTTGATTTTCTGCTGTACAGCGTATGTACCGGTGTTGTACTTTTAGTGTGTTTTACGCCTGTGTTCGGCGTTACCCTCTTTTGTTTGCTGTGATTGTTCCGGAAATAATTTTTTTTCCCGAATCCTCTGCTCTCTGCGCCTGATTCCACACCCATCACTCTTCGAAGCCTGACAATATTGAGATTCTTCAAAGTAGCCACCCTTTGCCTTGACGACAGCTTTGCACACTCTTTGCATTCTCTCAGCCAGCTTCACCTGGAAGGCTTTTCCAACTGTATTGAAGGATTTCCACATATGCTGAGCACTTGTTGGTTGCTTTTCCTCCACTCTGCGGTCCAACTCATCCCAAACGATCTCAATTTGGTTGAGGTCAGGTGATTGTGGAGGCCAGGTCATCTGATACAGCACTCCATCTCTCCCCTTCTTGGTCAAAATAGCCCTTACACAGCCTAGATGTGTTGGTTCATTGTCCTATCATTTGTTTTTCAACCAGATGGGATGGCGTATAGCTGCAGACTGTTGTGGTAGCCATGCTGGTTAAGTGTGCCTTGAACTCTAAATACATCACAGACAGTGTCACCAGCAAAGCACCCCCACACCATAACACCTCCTCCTCCATGCTTCACGGTGGGAACTACACATGCGGAGATCATCCATTCACCTACTCTGCGTCTCACAAAGACACGGCGGTTGGAACCAAAAATGTCAAATTTGGACTCATCAGACCAAAGGACAGATTTGCACTGGTCTAATGTCCATTCTTGGCCCAAGCAAGTCTCTTCTTCTTATTGGCTTCGTTTAGTAGTGGTTTCTGTTCAGCAAATAAGGCTCCCAAGTGGTGCAGCGGTCTAAGGCACTGCATCTCAGTCCAAGAGGTGTCACTACAGACACCCAGGTTCGAATCCAGGCTGTGTCACAACTAGCCGTGATTGGGAGTCCATTGGGATGCGCACAATTGGCCCGTGTCGTCCGGGTATGGCTAGTGTGGGCCATCATTGTAAATAAGAATTTGTTCTCAACTGACTTGCCTAGTTAAAATAAAGGTTACATTTGACCATGAAGCCCTGATTCACAGTGTCCTCTGAACAGCTGATGTTGACAGGTGTCTGTTACTTGACTCTGTGAAGCATTTATTGGCTGCAAATTCTGCGGCTGGTAACTCTAATGAACTTATCCTCTGCCGTAGAGGTAACTCTGGGTCTTCCTTTCCTGTGGCGGTCCTCATGAGAGCCAGTTTCATCATAGCACTTGAAGAAACTTTCAAAGTTCTTGAAATTGTCCAGACTGACTGACCTTCATGTCTTCACGTAATGATGGACTGTCGTTTCCCTTTGCTTATTTGAGCTGTTCTTGCCATGGACTTGGTATTTACCAAATAGGGCTATCTTCTGTATACCACCCCTACCTTGTCACAACACAACTGATTGGCTCAAATGCATTAAGAAGGAAAGAAATTCCACAAATTAACTTTTACAAGGCACACCTGTTAATGAATATGCATTCCAGGTGACAACCTCATGAAGCTGGTTGAGAGAATGCAAAGAGTTTGCAAAGCTGTCATCAATGTAAAGGGTGGCTACTTTGAAGAATCTACAACAATAAAATATATTTGGATTTGTTTAACACTTTTTTTGTTACTACATGATTCCATATGTGTTATATCACAGTTTTGATGTCTTCACTATTGTAGTAAATAGTAAAAATAAAGAAAAACCCTGGAATGAGTAGGTGTGTCCAAACTTTTGACTGAAAATGTACATATAATAATGCAGGTTAATTGTTCTTAGGCCGGGATTCAGTCCATGGAGCGCTGAGCCATTTAAAGGTAATTTCAGCCTTGCCTGGTTCCTCTATATAGTAAACACAAACTCTGGTTGAAAACTAGAAATGTCAGTGGACACTGTTTCTTTAATTGAATAGCTTGAGATAGAAATATCACCTCATCTCTCTTTTGAGAATTTGCATTCTGAAAATAAAAGAAAACATGATTTTATCAGCAACCCAGATGAGCAGCCTGCTATCATTGGAACTGTTAATCAGATTGCACATGTGTAACATTGATGTAATCTAAGCATGGACGTCTATAAATCTGGACATCAGTCAGTCAGTGTCTATCCATCAAACAGCCGTCTGGTGGTTGGATACTGACAGGAAAAGCTATGGGTTTTTGGGGACTACTGTCTGTAATTTTGCTGGTCCAAGATGCTGCAGGTGAGGTCAACAGAAATGTATTAATTAAAAGAGCATAAAATCGTGTTTAACTTGCTTGGTCCACAGTAACTATTACATTCATCAGATAGTGACAGCATTTTTTTTACTGGTGTTTTAATTTGAGCATCATTAGCCTACATATTTGGGCATGTACATAATTGTTTTTCCATCCACTAGAACAAAGAACTTCAAGCATATCTCTCTGTTTTGGCATTAGTGACCACTAAGGGCTCTATTCAAACCATATTTATAGCTCAGATTAAAATGTAATTTCCAACTGAGACGACATATGTAGCATTTATCGTGGCATGAATGCAGCTTCTGCTAACGCGGGAACATTGCCTTAAAATGTATTGCACTTTTGTGCAGCTCTTCAGAGCTACGAATATCACCACTACATATAAATACATATCACCACTAAATCCTCTTAAGGGGAAATCTGCAGTTGCTACATCCAATTAGGACTTATAAATTAAGCAGATTCTTGAGTTTGTAACCCATCAGAACCCAAAGCTTATTTTACTCCAAGTTTTGCAAAGTAAACATAAACAAACATTATATAGCCTCAAACATGGTTAAAACTGTAATTGTGATATCATGGATGGTCAGTCCTTGCATCCAGAGCTCTGTCTGTGAATTTGAAAGTGGTTACAATCCTCCAGCCCAATCCCTCCACTTTTTACCGAGACAGGGGTGGGGAGGATCACTTATTGTTACTGTTATTATTTCAACTGCTCAGATGTTCTGGTGCGGTGGCACTAATTTCAGAGTTCTGACAGGAGCAAAGTAATCAAATGCAGAGTGTTTGTACAGGAAACAGTGTCACAGTCTGGCATTCTTTCCACCCTCCAACACCTCCCTCTCTAGAGTCGTTTGTGCCCCAGGCTCGGAGCTCTATCGTGGGGGAAAGGATGCTCAAAAGGGCCGCTGGCCGTGGATAGTCTACCTTTTAATCACGGATAATACAGGCTCCTTTAGCTGTGGCGGATCCCTCCTTACTGAGGAATGGGTGCTCACCGCTGCACACTGTGTTGACCCGTAAGTGTGTTTGTGTGTGAAGGAGGTTTGCATGTTGAACTCATTATCGTGTCTGCAACCAAAATGACGTTTTTTCCATGGATGTAATTTTCTTAACGTGTCTGCAAGCAGAAAACCAGTTTACCAACTAGAATGACATCATTATAATTTCAAAGGCCAAATTTGCTTGCTGGAATAGAACCGAAAGATCTGTATGAAATATATCAATGTCTGTGTAATGTTTCAATCCAACCTGGACTCAGGGTAGACATAACAGAGTAAACGTAAATCTGAACCATGCCGATTAGTATGATGTTACTATGTATGGTATCTATTCATTTGTGGATGTCCATCATCCATTTCGTATGATATGTTACAAATGACAATTCATATGATATGTTACGAATTGCAAGTCCTACAATATGTTATGAATTTTCTAAATGTTTAGTTGCAAGGTAGCTAAAAAAGTAGTAACTAGTTGCAAAGTTGCTAATAAGATAAAATGCTAAAGTTGTCCGTGATAAGATTCAAACACGCAACCTTTGGGTTAATAGACATTCACATTACAACCATCCTACTTTCGTTTTTTGCCTTAAGTAACCTATCTTATGTAACCATATCAAATGTAACATATTCTAATTTCAGTGTCCTGGATTTAAATGTACTATGTTACACCTAGTCTATGAGACCAGGCTGTTTTACCTGTCTGCATGTGTATTAGGAATGACAACCCTATTCCAGACCGTTCCTCCATTCGTCTGGGGACACACAGCCTGAATGAGCCATCAGTGTTTTATCGATCCATCTCACGCATCGTCAGTCACCCACAGTACCAGAAACAGCATTTGGCCCTGCTGCACGACATCGCTTTGGTGAAGATGAGTAAAAAGGTGTCCTTTTCCTCCCTGGTGAAGCCCATGTACCTGCCCAAACCGAGTGATGCCTTTGGCCCAAGGTCGAAGTGCTTCATCGCTGGCTGGGGCGATGTCGGGAACAATGGTGAGCAAACACACAGCAACACCGATATACAAACACTCACAGTGCCAGGTTCTAAAGCATATCTTTGGTTGGTTTGGTTTTGATTGAATGTCAGCATTCAATTCTGTGGGCGACATTTTAGTAGTGTAAAATGATTTACCACAAACCTCATTATAAAGCTGATGGTTCCAGCATTGAATGCTGACTGGCTGAAATGCTGATTGGTTATGACCCCCAAAATGTTTTACCTTTCTAATTATGTTGGTAACCAGTTTATAATAGCAATAAGGCACCTCTGGGGTTTGAGGTATATGGCTAATATACCACAGCTAATGGCTGTATCCCAGCACTCCACGTTGTGCATGGCCGGGGTATATTGGCCATATATCACACCCCTTCGTGCTTTATTGCTTAATTATAATCTGGCAGTGTGATTTATAAACGTTTATTTACTCACAGGAACTCAATTGAGACCAGTTTCTCATTTACAATGGTGCCCTGAGGACCCCCAAAAAACACAATCAATACAACAACAAAAAAGATAAAAACAAGTTATAATAAAGTTATAATAAGCAATTGAAACATTTGCACATTGTTAAAGAAAGATTTCCAATTAAATCAGAATGCCAGATTATAATAAGATATACTGTATTTTGTGCACTTTACACAATGTATTTTGTTTTCATCCAGCTGCTGTTTGTAGTTAGTGAGTATTTCTCCCTTAAATTCTCCCTGCCCGTTCACTGCCTCCCCACCAGTTTCTATCCTACATTTTACTCTTCTTCTTTTCCCTCCCTCCAGTGGAATTGTCTGGTAATATGACCCTCCAGGAGCTGAAGTTGCCCATCGTGAAACAGTCGTGAAAAAGTTTCCGGGCCTCACTGACAACATGCTGTGTGCTGGCTCCATAAAAGGGAAAGGCTCCTGTCTGGTGAGTCTTCTTTCCTGGTCTCCTGATTGGTACATATACATGTTTTATACAAACACAGACCCTCCCTCTCTCTCACACACACACACACACACACACACACACACACACACACGTGGGCACACACACTAGTGATGCGCCAGTCCCCGTGAGGCGGGCGGGTTTAGGGTCATGAAATATTGTTAATTATTCAACAAATGTTCAAGAGGGAAAAAAAGGAACTGTACAGAGCATTCTCTATATTTTTGGGTAAGGTCTTAGATTTTTTGCTTTATCACATAATCAGCTGGTTGTGGATGGGTTATTAGCAATTGTGGGTGGGTGCAGGTGAACAAACAGCTGACCCACATCACTGACACACACACACACCCTCTTTCTCTCTATCGTTCTCTCTCACGTACACACATACTTACTTGAATGTTGTAAATGTATGTTTGTGTTGTTTTCTTTGTTCTACAGGGGGACTCTGGTGGGCCGTTGGTTTGTCGCTCATCTGGTGAGATTGTCCAGGTGGGAATCGTGAGTTTTGGGAATAAGAATGGCTGTGCTTTGAAGGCTTCCCTGAAGTCTACACCCGTGTGAAACGCTACATGGACTTCATCAGCGAGACTATAACCTCAGACAGACAGGCTTCTGCTGAGGCCTAGGTCACCATGAAACACTGTCTGTTTACAGTCCATATCCCCCTCTCGCTCTGTCTTCCCTTTCTCTTCAGTTCCCTATTGAGCCAAAGTCCTTACTTGAGATGCAGCTGGAAGTGATTTAAAATGACAAGATATTGGTATTGATTGTGAATTACTTTGTGGTTTTATTCTTTACCAGACCTTTAAATTATTTTCCAATATATTTCGAAGTATTTAGTCAACTCTTCCTTGAAAATACAAGATGTTGAATATTTATTTGAAATATTTAAGTACTCTATGCATTTGAAACCAGGTCTGTTTGAACACAGGGGTATTTGTACATGATTTGGAAACAAGTAATTGAAAATAGTTTAAAATATAATGTATAGAAAATGATTAGAAAATATACAGAAAATACATCTTTAAAATATAAATACTTTAATAAACATGTATTTGAACCCAGGTCTGTTGTAAAAAAAAAATGTTCAATGACTTACTGGCTATGTCCTTTTCAATAGTAGCTCCTTAGTAAACTGCAAGCATCAACCCTTCCGTTTCAGTTTTTTTTGTGTGAGAGTGTCACAAAATAGAAAGTGACTGGTTCTAGAATCTAGGTTGAGCGGTGTGAAGCAGCGACCAGAGCTAAGGTCCTCTCTTATCATCTGGGCCAGGGATTTCGATATCAAAGTATACAGCAGGAGAGACAGGGGACATCCTTGTCTGACATCCATGATCTCTACATGCCAGGCATGTGCACAGATAGGGCTCCACCAGTGCTCAAGCCTTTTGCCCATACTATGAGTAAGGGCCCTTTTGCCCTTCTATCAGCTCGTAATTTTTTTTTAGTTGATTAATTACTTTATAGTGTCTTTAAAAATATAGATTTGATATGTAACGAATTGCACAAACTATCGCATTTAATATTTGTGAATCTTGAAAAATATCTCCTCCCCCACACTCCCACCTCAAGTGTGCACTTGCCTGACTTCTGCATGTAGTGCGATGTACAGTAATTGGCTACCGGTGGTGAGTTTGAATACTGGTAGGCTACCTTTGAGTTGGCCCTGTCATGTATGTCTTGTACTGTTATGGACAGAGATGGGGCATTCACTTGTTTGTTAGTAAGCGGCAGATGCAAACTCAAATCAAGTAAAAAATTGTTTGGTTTGACAGCATAGCTAACTAGCTAGCTAACTAGCAGATTTACATCATAATTCGCTATGATCAGCTGATAGCCTCTTTTCCCAATGTCACTCTTTATCCCACTGGGCACACAGTGGTTCAAATAACATTGTTTACACGTAATTTGAATGAAATTATTTTGAACTAATGTGGAATAGACGTTGAATTGACGTCTGTGCCCAGTGGGACGTCTCTAGTTATTACCCTACTAGGAGTCACTGGCATGAGTGTGTTGTTGCATTAGATAAATAGGTCATTGCAACAAAACAAAAAACAATTTGATACAGAAACAGTTTGTAAATTATGAATTTTGAGTTGTGAATTTTCTGGCTGCATTTTTCATTTTGAGAACCTGCATCCCCAAAGGTCTGTGTCTGGCCATGCTACATGCAGCAAAGTTTAATGGGATCGTGGTGGAAACTAGTGATGCACCGATATGACATTTCTGGCCGATACCAACTACACCGGTAAGCGATATAAAGATTTGTTGCGGCCTTTTAAGCATTCTAGTACAGTTAAATAGTTAACAACACATGGACGCAGCGGTCTAAGGCACTGAATCTCAATGCAAGGGGAGTCATTACAGTCCCTGGTTTGAATCCAGGCTGTGTGGGAGTTAATGGAATGTAACTAGGTGCAGCTGCCATGCTGAGGAAACAATAACAATAATTAAATTAACATGAAGTAGTAAGGACAATAATTACATTGGCCAGATGGAGAAATGGTGACACCTAGTGCATTTGCCGTAGGATAACATGCCAAAGATTACATTAAGCTAATGTACATGAGTACATTCGCCAAGGACGAATTTAATTTGTTACACCTGGACATACTAATGTCAGGAGTACGTGGAGAGAGGATGGTAGCAAAATGACCAACATCTGAAACATAAGTGTGCAATACATGTATTTTTTTGTATGACATAAGGGTCCCGCCACCATTATAATCTAACCCGAAGCAGATGTGGGCATTATTGGGCGTGAACAAGCAAAGAACTGGACTCAAAGATAATGGTGGCGAGAGGACGAGGGGAGTGATTTCATTTACATATGGGATGTACCATATGTTGTATGCAAGGATGAAAAGCTATAAAGGCAAAGCTCTGTGCTCAGAGAGGTTGGTTGTTCCGCGGATCAGCACGGCTTTGCTACTTCGTAAGAAAGTCAATTTTGAGTTCTATGTAAGAGTGTTATATTCTGAGGCAATATTCCACACCATATTTTGGCGAGCTTGCCAGGAGTTGAAGGGACCATAGGACAGTGGCGTTTTTGGCTGGCGACGGTTTTTCTGGGCAATCTCACAAATGTGTGGCCACCCAGCTATATCAGATAAGCTTGTTCTTACATAGTTGAATGTTTGTGTAAATTGCTTCAGGGATTCTGTCTCAGCGGGAACGGTGTCATGTAGGTCTCTCCTTACATTTCTTAAAAACCTAGTAATGCTTAGAGCTTTTGAATTCAGTAAACTGCATGCTTAAGCTTTGGGGGTTGTTAAACATCATTTTGTATGTGCATTTGTGAGGACTAAGTGTCGTTGGTCCAGAGAAAGGATTACGCAGCCTCTCTGTGACAGTTAATTGAATTAAGTTGAGAGGAGTGCGTCTAGCTCTCACTGGGAAGAGGGAATGAAATCAATAGATGTTGGATAAAAGGAACTGTGTAAAGATAGGACATTGACATAATAGTGTGTTAAGTGACTATTTTGTCATACATAGAATGTGTTAAATAAAGTATTAAACAAGGCATATATAGTACATGACATTGTATGAAGTGGAAAGATAAAACATACAGATGAGCATAAGCTATACTATATGGTTAAAATAAATAGTAATAACGAACACATAAAGAACAGTACCGTGGCATAGTTTATAGTACCTACTAGAGATACTATAGCACCGTGAAGGACGGTAAGGAGGAAACAGTGGGTAATTAAGTACTCTGTAGCAGCAGAACCTTTAGGGAATATAGCCTAAGGAGAGGACAGACATGTAAGGTTACAGAAACTAGAAGAGAGAGTGGGTTTTGAGTAAATTCAGTAAAATAGGAAGTAGTGCAGAGAAAAGATTAAATAGGAATAAAAAACAATAAGTAACAGTAGGATAGAATATAATAAGTGAATAAATAAAGATAAAGTACAAACATTATAAACAGCTGAAATAAAAATAGAAAGGTATTAAATAGCATATAACACTGAATAAAGTTAAGATAATAAAATAAGTCAACTGATACAATGAACAGAACACCAGTAGAGATCTTAGAGGCTAGACACCCCTAAGCAAAGAATAAATAATAAAGACTTCTATAAAATGGGAAAAACGCATAAAGAAATTGAACACTAAATGGCCAGCGGCAGGGACATTGGATGTCTCTGTGTGTGAGGAAATGGAGACTCTGATAAAGAATCACAAACCAAATGACAAGAAACAGAAAAGGAAATATAAGCGATAGAGAGAAAATGAATTACTAAGAATGTTCAAGGAAGAAGGAGTTGGTCTGTTGAAAAGCATGAAGACAGCATGAAGACAGCAAGAAAAATGCTGAAGATTAATAAAAACATGCAAAGGAAAGACAGAGTTGGTGACTGTTAAGATATTTTATCAAGGTTTAAGATAAATGATTAAATAATTCTACCAAGAAACTTAACCATTAGGGATGTAGAATGAACAAGGAGTAATAAAAAAAAAAACATATCTCCAACTAGGTTGGAGGGGGGGGGGGGGGGGGAAGAGAGGAATGCATGTGTGTGCCAAACGAAAACAAAGTGGACTCCTTAACATATGTTGGAACCGACTCAGAGTCCCGTCGTAGACAACCACCTAGGGATGAGGACACAGAGGATGCTGATTCACCAGGCGGGAGCCCGGAAAGACCAGGAGCAGCGGAGGAAATTGAGACGCTGGGGAGGAGTCAGCAGACCAGGTGGAAGCCAGGATGCACCAAGAGGAGGACGAAAGCGAGACAATGCTGCAAACAACGGATATTCTCTCCTGAAGGGCCAGAGAGTCCGGGGGGGGGGGGGGGGGGGAGAGAGTGGGTTTTGAAATTATTTATGAATTTATTTACAAATTATGGTGGGAAATAAGTATTTGGTCAATAACAAAAGCTTATCTCAATACTTTGTTATCCTTTTATAACTAGGGGGCAGTATTTTCATTTTTGGATAAAAAACCTTTCCGTTTTAAACGGGATATTTTGTCACGACAGAATGCTCGATTATGCATATAATTGACAGATAGAAAACACTCTGACGTTTCCAAAACTGCAAAGATATTGTCTGTGAGTGCAACAGAACTGATGTTACAGGCGAAACCCAGATAAAAATCCAATCAGGAAGTGCCGCATTTTTTGAAACCGCCTCATGCCAATGACTCCTTTTAATGTGAATGAGCTACGAATGAGCTTACATTTTCTATGTATTCCCCAAGGTGTCTACAGCATTGTGACGTCTTTTTACGCATTTATGTTGAAGAATAGCCGTAAGGGACCACATTTAGCAAGTGGTCACATGATGGCTCCGGCAGAAAATCTTGTGTAAAGTACACAAGTAGCCATCTTTCCAATCGCTTCTTATTAGAAACCAATTGTCCCGACGGATATATTATCGAATATATATGTGGAAAAACACCTTGAGGATTGATTCTAAACAACGTTTGCCATGTTTCTATCGATATTATGGAACTAATTTGGAAAAAAAGTTTGGCGTTGTAGTGACTGCATTTTCCGGTCGATTTCTCAGCAAAACGTGAAGAACAAATGGAGCTATTTTGCCTACAAAAATAATATTTTTGGAAAAAAGGAACATTTGCTATCTAACTGGGAGTCTCCTGAGTGAAAACCATCTGAAGTTCTTCAAAGGTAAATTATTTAATTTGATTGCTTTTCTTATTTTCATGAAAATGTTGCCTGATGCTAGCAGAGCCTAGCCATAGCATTATGCCATGATAAACTTACACAAATGCTTGTCTAGCGTTGGCTGTAAAGCAAATTTAAAAATCTGAGATGACAGTGTGATTAACAAAAGGCTAAGCTGTGTCTCAATATATTTCATTTGTGATTTTCATGAATAGGAAAATGTTCTCGGAAGATTTATGTCCGCTGCGTTATGCTAATTAGTTTGAGGCTATGATTACGCTCCCGCATGCGGGATGGGTAGTATCAAGAAGTTATATACCCTTTGTTGGCAATGACAGAGGTCAAACGTTTTCCACCAGTCTTCACAAGGTTTTCACACACTGTTGCTGGCATTTTGGCCCATTCCTCCATGCAGATCTCCTCTAGAGCAGTGATGTTTTGGGGCTGATGCTGGGCAACACAAACTTTCAACAGATTTGGAGACTGGCTAGGCCACTACAGGACCTTGAAATGCTTCTTACGAAGCCACTCCTTCGTTGCCCGGGCGGTGTGTTTGGGATCATTGTCATGCTGAAAGACCCAGCCACGTTTCATCTTCAATGCCCTTGCTGATGGAAGAATGTTTTCACTCAAAATCTCACGATACATGGCCCCATTCATTCTTTCCTTTACACGGATCAGTCGTCCTGGTCCCTTTGCAGAAAACAGCCCCAAAGCATGATGTTTCCACCCCCATGCTTCACAGTAGGTATGGTGTTCTTTGGATGCAACTCAGCATTCTTTGTCCTCCAAACACGACAAGTTGAGTTTTTACCAAAAAGTTTATATTTTGATTTCATCTGACCATATGACATTCTCCCAATCTTCTTCTGGATCATCAAATGCTCTCTAGCAAACTTCAGACGGGCCTGGAACATGTACTGGCTTAAGCAGGGGGACACGTCCTGGCACTGCAGGATTTGAGTCCCTGGCGGCGTAGTGTGTTACTGATGGTAGGCTTTGTTACTTTGGTCCCAGCTCTCTGCAGGTCATTCACCGTGTGGTTCTGGGATTTTTGCTCACCGTTCTTGTGATCATTTTGACCCCACGGGGTGAGATCTTGCGTGGAGCCCCAGATCGAGGGAGATTATCAGTGGTCTTGTATGTCTTCCATTTCCTAATAATTTTTCCCAGAGTTGATTTCTTCAAACCAAGCTGCTTACCTATTGCAGATTCAGTCTTCCCAGCCTGGGTGCAGGTCTACAATTTTGTTTCTGGTGTCCTTTGACAGCTCTTTGGTCTTGGCCATAGTGGAGTTTGGAGTGTGACTGTTTGAGGTTGTGGACAGGTGTCTTTTATACTAATAACAAGTTCAAACAGTTGCCATTAATACAGGTAACGAGTAGAGGACAGAGGAGCCTCTTAAAGAATAAGTTACAGGTCTGTGAGAGCCAGAATTCTTGCTTGTTTGTAGGTGACCAAATACTTATTTTCCACCATAATTTGCAAATAAATTCATTAACAATCCTACAATGTGATTTTCTGGATTTTGTTTCTCATTTTGTCTGGATCTCAACTGGACAAAAGTACTATTGTTAAAGGAAAATATGAATGCTTCTATAGCTATGGTACTGATGGAATTGATGTAGGAAACACTACTGTCAAGTGTGCCACTATTTGGGTGTTAGAATCTGCAGGAGTTCGCACATTTGATGAGAAAGGTTTGTTTGAGAATAGGAAAGGTTTGTGTGGGCACATAACTCAGGTTGCACCATCTCTCACTATGTTGAAAAATCAGGACACAGAGGTATCGCTGATAGTTTTGGATGTGTGGGAAAAAACAGAGTCTTGAATGTTTTACCTGAAGGTTGGACTGGTCTTTGTGCTTTAGTCAGAGCAATTCAACAGGTTACCATTATTAAATCACAACAGGATGACTATGTTAAAACTAGAGTTAGAAGGGCTTATGAATCAGATCCTAAAGTATACCTTGATGCAATTGGACAACCTAGAGGAGTACCTAATGAGTTTATGGCCAGAGATGAGATTAGATCAGGATTTGAATCTATATTCTTGTGGATAACGCCTAACAAGAATGTAGAGTGGATTCATTATATTTACTATAATCAACAGAGGTTCATTAACTATACTGACTCTGCTTTAACTGCATTGGGAGAAGAGGTACAGGCTACCAGTAAGATGACATGGCAGAATAGACAAGCTTTCAACTGGCTCTTAGCAGAAAAGGGGTGTGTTTGTGTAATGTTTGGAGATGAATGTTGCACTTTCGTTCCCAATACACTGCACCTAATGGATCTTTCTCTATTGCTATGGCCAAACTTAAAGGATTAAGAGCAGACGTTAAGGCTAATGCTGGGTTTGATACTCATGCTTGGGATTGGTTGGACCTAGCTTTGGGAAAGTGGGGTGCTATGTTTTCTAGAATGGCTATTATGCTGGGTGGGGGTCTATTGGCGCTGGGTATTGTGTTTTGTTGTGTTTTACCCTTGGTGAAATCTCTTGTGGTTCATACAACAGTTAGGCAGATGTCGTTACGTAGAGCTAAACCAAGGGATTTGAGTGGTTTGAGGGGTTATGTGCCTGATAGCTGGTTTGATAAGTATGGTATAATTCATCGCCTGTTGTAATTAACCCCGTGCCTGAGAAACCTGGACATTATACTAATGGTTTGGAGAGCCTTGCAATACTTTTGGAGGACCTCTTGATTGCCCTTTTGGTAATCCTAATCGTCTCCATGGGGTGACTCCGGGAGGTGGTTATGCTTGTAAGGGAATACCCCCCTGAAATGGACAAAAATGAATGGCAACATATTGGCATTGGACAAACCATGTACACGATGTCCAATACCACCCAATGTGGCGTTGATTCATGCAAAGTATATTGCAAATGCCATATGGCAATTGCCAGTTGTAACACTTCAAAAATCCAACAGGGCGCTCCACCGGGGTTTTTCATATTGGAATGCAACCCAAGTCAACATCCAAAAGCAACATTTTTAAAATGGATTTTTTTGTCAAAAACTTATCACATATCTTAAAAAAAGTGCTTTCTGGACCGTTTTTGAAATTCTTTAGATTTTTTTTGTCAATTACACATGTGTAAGAACTGTATGAATATACTTTTGTCCAATTTTGTTATCATTAATTTATTTTTTTTTAATTACATGCGCATAAGGCATATGTTTTGTCCATTTGCCATATGATTTCATAGGAAGTCAAAAGTCAAAAATGTCAAAATTTGGTAAAAAACTTCACACATCCTTAAAAAAGTGCTTTCTGGACCGTTTTCAAAATTCTTACGATTTTTGTGTCAATTACACATGTATAAGAACTTTATCAACATACTTTAGTCATACTTTATTATCATATTTTTTTTTGTTTTACTTGTGCATAAGGCATATGTTTTCTCCATTTGGAATATGATTTCATAGGAAGTCAAAAGTCAAAAGTCAAAATGTCAAACATTTGGTAAAAAACTTCACACATCCTTAAAAAAGTGCTTTCTGGACCGTTTTTTCAAAATTCTTACGATTTTTGTGTCAATTACACATGTATAAGAACTTTATCAACATACTTTAGTCATACTTTATTATCATATTTTTTTTTGTTTTACTTGTGCATAAGGCATATGTTTTCTCCATTTGGAATATGATTTCATAGGAAGTCAAAAGTCAAAAGTCAAAAATGTCAAAATTTTATAAAAAACTTCACACACCCTTAAAAAAGTGCTTTCTGGACCGTTTTTCGAATTTGTTTCGA
Organism: Oncorhynchus mykiss; assembly: GCF_013265735.2. NCBI lineage: Eukaryota > Metazoa > Chordata > Actinopteri > Salmoniformes > Salmonidae > Oncorhynchus > Oncorhynchus mykiss. The sequence goes on from NC_048576.1 coordinate 61,050,153, forward strand.
TTTTAAGACAATTAATCATGTGTAAGAAGTGTATGAATATACTTTTGTAAAATGTTATTATCATAATTTTTTTTTTTTTTACTTGTGCATAAGGAATATGATTTGTCCATTTGCAATATGATTTCATAGGAAGTCAAAAGTCAAAGTCAAAAGTCAATTTTTTTGGGGCCAAAATTGACTGAACTGATGAACTCGGGATGGCCGGGCAGTGATAGTTGTTCATTTCCATCACTCGTTGTGTTGATTTCATCATGTCCATTTGGTGATGTTTTTTCACTATAGAATCATATTGCAAATGCACGTGCATTTGCAATATGTTTCAATGGGCATTTACCATCACGAATTTGTCATGCTATAAAATCCTGCAGGAATGTGAAATTGACTGGCCCAATGAACTCGGGATGGCTTTGCAGTGATTCTGGTTCATCTCAATCGCTCGTTAGGGTTGATTTCAGAATGTCACTTTGGTGATGTTTTTTCACTATAGAATCATATTGCAAATGCACGTGCATTGTTGTGCAACTGGTAACCCAAAAATAAAAAAATTGTGATTTCATTATGTCCATTTGTTTATGTTTTCTTACTTTTTCAAAGTCACTGTGCATTTGCAATATGTTTTAATGGGCAGGTACCATCACGAATTTGTCATGCTCAAAATTCAAACTATACTTTGCTCAAACTATACCTTTGTCAACTTGTATTATCATAATTTTTTTTTTTACTTGTGCATAAGGAATATGATTTGTCCATTTGCAATATGATTTCATAGGAAGTCAAAAGTCAAAGTCAAAAGTCAATTTTTTTGGGGCCAAAATTGACTGAACTGATGAACTCGGGATGGCCGGGCAGTGATAGTTGTTCATTTCCATCACTCGTTGTGTTGATTTCATCATGTCCATTTGGTGATGTTTTTTTCACCATTGAATCATATTGCAAATGCACGTGCATTTGCAATATGTTTTAATGGGCAGGTACCATCACGAATTTGTCATGCTATAAAAATCCTGCAGGAATGTGAAATTGACTGGCCCGGTGGACTCGGGATGGCTGGGCAGTGATTCTGGGTCATCTCAATTGCTCGTTAGGGTTGATTTCAGAATGTCACTTTGGTGATGTTTTTTCACTATAGAATCATATTGCAAATGCACATGCATTGTTGTGCAACTGGTAACCGAAAAATAAAAAAATTGTGATGTCCATTTGTTTATGTTTACTTACTTTTTCAAAGTCACTGTGCATTTGCAAAATGTTTTAATGGGCAGGTACCATCACAAATTTGTCATGCTATAAAAATCCTGCAGAAATGTGAAATTGACTGGCCCGATGAACTCGGGATGGCTTTGCAGTGATTCTGGTTCATCTCAATGGCTCGTTAGGGTAGATTTCAGAATGTCGCTTTTGGTGATGGTACCTCACTGTTTAAACATATTGCAAATGGACAAGAGTCAAGTGGACAAGAGTCCATCAGTCAATTAGATATCATTCTGACAACAAACTGATACAAACTGACACCAAACCCACTTTTTCCAACTCGTTTAGTAGCCAACTATTACATACTTCAGAGCTGGCCCAAAATTCACAACGCCTTCGGTTCAAACCATAAAAAAAACATAAAACACGTAGTTACGTTCGAGCTGCGGGTCCATTTCTTATGTTATGTGTTGGCCTAGCGAATCCCAAGTTTCGGCTCGATAGGTCATTTGGTGTCCGAGAAAAACCCTAATTGGTGATGAAAATCCACTATTTTCCATGACTTGCTACGGGGTCCTTGAACGAGCTATCAGACAGAAACGTTGGGGTCTGTCTATATGGGCCAAGACGTTCGCAATGCACCTAGTCTTGCGACTCTGGGATATTTCTAAATGTCGTCATTTTCGTGATGCAAAAATGAATTGAAGGTATTGCAAATGTATGAGGCTGTTTCTCGGTCCGAGAACCTTCTAGAACCACCTAACTCACCACGCACTATCGACATGAGGTCTAGAACAGGATTGTAAAGTTTCGGAACTCTAGGTCTGACGGTTCTTTTTTAGCTCGAACAAAGCTAACTATTGCAGCCACTGTCTGTCTCTACGCACCCCAATACGTCCCTCCTTCCAAGTTGTGTTTTAGTGTGATTTTTTTTTCCTTTGAATTTTTTGGGGAAAAATGACTGATTTACAGTTCATGGGGGTTGCCTAATCACATATATGAAGTTTTGGACAGATCTGACTTTTTTAACCCTTCGAAACAGCCCCTGAGACACCAATTATGGCACTTCCGGTTGGCACAGGAAGCTATAAGTCACCACATATCCTCATTGTGGTATGCTTTTACAGAATCCTGAGTTTTAAGTCTTTACGTTAAGAATTGACTGATTTACACAGGGTTGAATGCACTATGTCTGTCAAACTGCAGGCAGGGTATGGATATACACTTTTAGGTTGTTTTTAATCACTTCCGGTTGGTCCAGGAAGCTTAGAATCAACACAGGTAGACCTCATAGTGGCCTGATGGACTGGTACCGAAGACAGGTTCATACGGCATTCATAACCCATATAGGCTTCAGGTTGAATTTAGGGGTGCAGGCAATGTATTCCTATGGGGAGAGATGTCACTGTAATCTGTGAGATCAAAAAACCCTGTTTTACTGTTAAGGGTTAATGCCACACGGTCAAGGTTAGGCTTGCACAGATCGGAGGGCCGTAGGAACATTCCTGTGGTGGAATTTTTCTTCTCACCCTAACAGTTCTTTCACTGTCACCCAAAAGCAAATGACATTGTGGGGCAGGCTTCATTTTGGGCCTACTATTCTAATGGTCGCTGCGCCTAGACCGAGCGAGCTACGGTCAAGCGGGATATCTCGTTGAACTCGGCACGGCCTAGGGATTATGGTAATGCCATTGCCTGCTCTCTGTGTCTTTAAGCACCGCACTTTGTCACTCCATCCTTGCTGTGTGTGTGTGTGTGAGAGCTTTTCTTTGACATCTGTTGGGAGAAATGACTGACTTACAGTTTATGGGGGTTGCCTAATCACACATATGAAGTTTTGAAAAGATCTGACCTTTTTAACCCTTGGAAACAGCCACTATGACACCATTTAAGGCACTTCTGGTTGGCACAGGAAGCTATAAATAATCTCATATCCTGATTGGGGTATGCCTTTACATAATCCTGAGTTTTAAGTCTTTACGTTAACCTGTTGCGTCTACCAAACCCGGATCCGGGATTCTATTTACAGACCTAAGCTCATTACCATAACGCAACGTTAACTATTCATGAAAATCGCAAATGAAATGAAATAAATATGCCATCTCTCAAGCTTAGCCTTTTGTAAACAACACTGTCATCTCAGATTTTCAAAATATGCTTCTCAACCATAGGAAAACAATCATTTGTGTAAAAGTGGCTAGCTAGCGTAGCATTTAGCGTTAGCATTAGCGTTAGCATCCAGCACGCAAGATTTCAACAAAAACATAAAAGCCTTCGAATAAAATAATTTACCTTTGAAGAACTTCGGATGTTTTCAATGAGGAGACTCTCAGTTAGATAGCAGATGCTCCGTTTTTCCAAAAAAGATTCTTTGTGAATTCGAAATAGCTCCGTTTTCTACATCACATTTGGCTACCAAAAAAAAAACGAAAATTCAGTCCTCAAAACGTGAACTTTTTTCCAAATTAACTCCATAATATCGACTGAAAACATGGCAAACGTTGTTTAGAATCAATCCTCAAGGTGTTTTTCACATATCTCTTCAAATATATATAGTTCGTGGAAGCATGGTTTCTCCCCTCAATCAAATGGAAAAGTACAAGCAGCTGGCGTTTGCGCACCGAATTCCACGCAGGACACCAGGCAGACACTTGGAAAATGTAGTCTCTTATGGTCAATCTTCCAATGATATGCCTACAAATACGTCACAATGCTGCTAACACCTTGGGGGAACGACAGAAAGTGTAGGCTCATTCCTTGCGCAATCACAGCCATATAAGGAGACAATGGAAAACAGAGCTTCAGAGATTCTGCTCATTTCCTGGTTGACGCATCATCTTGGTTTCGCCTGTAGAATGAGTTCTGGGGCACTTACAGACAATATCTTTGCAGATTCTGAAACTTCAGAGTGTTTTCTTTCAATGGAAGGAGTATCAGACCACTGCAAATCTACCAAGACCTGGCCATCCCTCTAAACTTTCAGCTCATACAAGGAGAAGACTGATCAGAGATGCAGCCAAGAGGTCCATGATCACTCTGGATGAACTGCAGAGATCTACAGCTGAGGTGGGAGACTCTGTCCATAGGACAACAATCAGTCGTATATTGCACAAATCTGGCCTTTATGGAAGAGTGGCAAGAAGAAAGCCATTTCTTAAAGATATCCATAAAAAGTGTTGTTTAAAGTTTGCCACAAGCCACCTGGGAGACACACCAAACATGTGGAAGAAGGTGCTCTGGTCAGATGAAACCAAAATTGAACTTTTTGGCAACAATGCAAAACGTTATGTTTGGCGTAAAAGCAACACAGCTCATCACCCTGAACACACCATCCCCACTGTCAAACATGGTGGTGGCAGCATCATGGTTTGGGCCTGCTTTTCTTCAGCAGGGACAGGGAAGATGGTTAAAATTGATGGGAAGATGGATGGAGCCAAATACAGGACCATTCTGGAAGAAAACCTGATGGAGTCTGCAAAAGACCTGAGACTGGGACGGAGATTTGTCTTCCAACAAGACAATGATCCAAAACATAAAGCAAAATCTACAATGGAATGGTTCAAAAATAAACACATCCAGGTGTTAGAATGGCCAAGTCAAAGTCCAGACCTGAATCCAATCGAGAATCTGTGGAAAGAACTGAAAACTGCTGTTCACAAATGCTCTCCATCCAACCTCACTGAGCTCGAGCTGTTTTGCAAGGAGGAATGGGAAAAAATGTCAGTCTCTCGTTGTACAAAACTGATAGAGACATACCCCAAGCGACTTACAGCTGTAATCGCAGCAAAAGGTGGCGCTACAAAGTATTAACTTAAGGGGGCTGAATAATTTTGCACACCCAATTTTTCAGTTTTTGATTTAAAAAAAGTTTGAAATATCCAATAAATGTCATTCCACTTCATGATTGTGTCCCACTTGTTGTTGATTCTTCACAAAAAAATACAGTTTTATATCTTTATGTTAGAATCCTGAAATGTGGCAAAAGGTCGCAAAGTTCAAGGGGGCCGAATACTTTCGCAAGGCACTGTATATACCCTTTGTTGGCAATGACAGAGGTCAAACGTGTATGTCTTCACAAGGTTTTCACACACTGTTGCTGGTATTATCTTTATTTATTCACTTATATTCTATCCTACTGTAACTTATTGTTTTTTATTCCTATTTGATCTTATCTTTTCTCTGCACTACTTCCTATTTTACTAAATTTACTCAAAACCCACTCTCTCTTCTAGTTTCTGTAACCTTACATGTCTGTCCTCTCCTTAGGCTATATTCCCTAAAGGTTCTGCTGCTACAGAGTACTTAATTACCCACTGTTTCCTCCTACCGTCCTTCACGGTGCTATAGTATCTCTAGTAGGTACTATAAACTATGCCACGGTACTGTTCTTTATGTGTTCGTTATTACTATTTATTTTAACCATATAGTATAGCTTATGCTCATCTGTATGTTTTATCTTTCCACTTCATACAATGTCATGTACTATATATGCCTTGTTTAATACTTTATTTAACACATTCTATGTATGACAAAATAGTCACTTAACACACTATTATGTCAATGTCCTATCTTTACACAGTTCCTTTTATCCAACATCTATTGATTTCATTCCCTCTTCCCAGTGAGAGCTAGACGCACTCCTCTCAACTTAATTCAATTAACTGTCACAGAGAGGCTGCGTAATCCTTTCTCTGGACCAACGACACTTAGTCCTCACAAATGCACATACAAAATGATGTTTAACAACCCCCAAAGCTTAAGCATGCAGTTTACTGAATTCAAAAGCTCTAAGCATTACTAGGTTTTTAAGAAATGTAAGGAGAGACCTACATGACACCGTTCCCGCTGAGACAGAATCCCTGAAGCAATTTACACAAACATTCAACTATGTAAGAACAAGCTTATCTGATATAGCTGGGTGGCCACACATTTGTGAGATTGCCCAGAAAAACTGTCGCCAGCCAAAAACGCCACTGTCCTATGGTCCCTTCAACTCCTGGCAAGCTCGCCAAAATATGGTGTGGAATATTGCCTCAGAATATAACATTCTTACTTAGAACTTGTGAATTCGGCCTCCCGGGTGGCGCAGTGGTTAAGGGCGCTGTACTGCAGCGCCATCAGAGTCCCTGGGTTCGCGCCCAGGCTCTGTCGTAACCGGCCGCGACCGGGAGGTCCGTGGGGCGACGCACAATTGGCCTAGCGTCGCCCGGGTTAGGGAGGGCTTGGTCGGTAGGGGCACCAGCGACTCCTGTGGCGGGCTGGGCGCAGTGTACGCTAACCAAGGTGGCCAGGTGCACGGTGTTTCCTCCGGCGCATTGGTGCGGCTGGCTTCCGGGTTGGATGTGCGCTGTGTTAAAGAAGCAGCGGCTTGGTTGGTTGTGTATCGGAGGACGCATGACTTTCAACCTTCGTCTCTCCCGAGCCCGTACGGGAGTTGTAGCGATGAGACAAGATAGTAGCTACTACAACAATTGGATACTACGAAATTGGGGAGAAAAAGGGGTAAAATTCAAAAAAAAAAAATAACTTGTGAATTCAAAATGGACTTTCTTACAAAGTAGCAAAGCCGTGCTGATCCGCGGAACAACCAACCTCTCTGAGCACAGAGCTTTTTACATACAACATATGGTACATCCCATATGTAAATGAAATCACTCCCCTCGTCCTCTCGCCACCATTATCTTTGAGTCCAAGTTCTTTGCTTGTTCACGCCCAATAATGACCACATCTGCTTCGGGTTAGATTATAATGGTGGCGGGACCCCTTATGTCGTAGAAAAAAATAATAAATGTATTGCACACTTATGTTTCACATTTGGTCATTTTGCTACCATCCTCTCTCCACGTACTCCTGACATTAGTATGTCCAGGTGTAACAAATGTAATTTTGTCCTTGGCGAATGTACTCATGTACATTAGCTTAATGTAATTTTTGGCATGTTATCCTACGGTAAATGCACTAGGTATCACCATTTCTCCATCTGGCCAATGTAATTATTGTCCTTACTACTTCCTGTTAATTTAATTATTGTTATTATGTTTCCTCAGCATGGTAGCTGCACCTAGTTACATTCCATTAACTCCCACACAGCCTGGATTCAAACCAGGGACTGTAATGACTCCTCTTGCATTGAGATGCAGTGCCTTAGACCGCTGCGTCCATGTGTGTGTTAACTATTTAACTGTACTAGAATGCTTAAAAGGCCGCAACAAATCTTTATATCGCTTACCGGTGTAGTTTGGTATCGGCCAGAAATGTCATATCGGTGCATCACTAGTTTCCACCACGATCCCATTAAACTTTGCTGCATGTAGCATGGCCAGACACAGACCTTTGGGGATGCAGGTTCTCAAAATGAAAAATGCAGGCAGAAAATTCACAACTCAAAATTCATAATTTACAAACTGTTTCTGTATCAAATTGTTTTTTGTTTTGTTGCAATGACCTATTTATTTAATGCAACAACACACTCATGCCAGTGACTCCTAGTAGGGTAATAACTAGAGACGTCCCACTGGGCACAGACGTCAATTCAACGTCTATTCCACATTAGTTCAAAATAATTTAATTCAAATTACGTGTAAACAATGTTATTTGAACCACTGTGTGCCCAGTGGGATAAAGAGTGACATTGGGAAAAGAGGCTATCAGCTGATCATTATGATGTAAATCTGCTAGTTAGCTAGCTAGTTAGCTATGCTGTCAAACCAAACTATTTTTTACTTGATTTGAGTTTGCATCTGCCGCTTACTAACAAACAAGTGAATTGCCCCCATCTCTGTCCATAACAGTACAAGACATACATGACAGGTCCAACTCAAAAGTAACCTGTGTCGTGGAATAATCAGAATTTGTTGGTAACATATGTAAGATGTTTCATATTCATCATATGTTTGTAAATTACTTCTCATCAAGAATGTTATTTTTGTATAATACTGTGGCAGGGTTGCAGTATCTGTTCTATGTCAAGACTAAGTTGCATGGTCCGCAGAGAGGGGAGAGGTCAAAGTATCATCAAGCGTGTATCTCTTGGCTCCACAATGTCTGTGTGCCAGTCAGTGTGTCTCTGTGAGCTTGTCCAGGATTGGTTGTATTTAGAGTTGGTTGTATCTAAATGACAATTTGATATACGCCTGTTGATATGGAGGATTGGTTTATGGTTCTGGGGTTTGAGTAAGGAGACAAAGCTGAACGATTTATTATGTCTATGCTGTCTGACTATGTGTATTCTTTGTTTTTAAAGGATGGCAGTTGCAATGCAGAAGGGGCTCTCAGAGAATTCATTGTTAGACACACTGAATTGTCTGAGAGTCACAGGATTGTGATAGAGCTCATATAATTAAAAGATGGACTTTGATAACTAACTCTGACTTGTGTTGTAGTTTGCTCCCATGATTTGGTAAATAGAGGAAATTTCCACGACACCTACCAGTATTCAAACTCACCACTTACTGTACATCGCTGTACATCGCACTACATGCAGATGTCAGGCAAGTGCGCACTTGAGGTGGGAGTGTGGGGGAGGAGATATTTTTCAAGATTCACAAATATTAAATGCGATAGTTTGTGCAATTCGTTACATTTAAAATCTATATTTTAAAGAGACTATAAAGTAATTAATCAACAACAAAAAAATTAACGAGCTGATAGGAGGGCAAAAGGGCCCTTACTCATAGTATGGGCAAAAGGCTTGAGCACTGGTGGAGCTCTATCTGTGCACATGTCTGGCATGTAGAGATCATGGATGTCAGACAAGAATGTCCCCTGTCTCTCCTGCTGTATACTTTGATATCGGAATCCCTGGCCCAGATGATAAGAGAGGACCTTAGCTCTGGTCGCTGCTTCACACCGCTCAACCTAGATTCTAGAACCAGTCACTTTCTATTTTGTGACACTCTCACACAAAAAAAAACTGAAACGGAAGGGTTGATGCTTGCAGTTTACTAAGGAGCTACTATTGAAAAGGACATAGCCAGTAAGTCATTGAACATTTTTTTTTTTACAACAGACCTGGGTTCAAATACATGTTTATTAAAGTATTTATATTTTAAAGATGTATTTTCTGTATATTTTCTAATCATTTTCTATACATTATATTTTAAACTATTTTCAATTACTTGTTTCCAAACATTTACAAATACCCCTGTGTTCAAACAGACCTGGTTTCAAATGCATAGAGTACTTAAATATTTCAAATAAATATTTCAAATACAGATTCAACATCTTGTATTTTCAAGGAAGAGTTGACTAAATACTTCGAAATATATTTGAAAATAATTTAAAGAATAAAACCACAAAGTAATTCACAATCAATACCAACATCTTGTCATTTTAAATCACTTCCAGCTGCATCTCAAGTAAGGACTTTGGCTCAAAAGAGAACTGAAGAGAAAGGGAAGACAGAGCGAGAGGCGGATATGGACTGTAAACAGACAGTGTTTCATGGTGACCTAGGCCTAAGCAGAAGCCTGTCTGTCTGAGGTTATAGTCTTGTAGATGAAGTCCATGTAGCATTTCACACGGGTGTAGACTCCAGAGAAGCCTTTCAAAGCACAGCCATTGGTATTCCCAAAACTCACGATTCCCACCTGGACAATCTCACCAGATGAGCGACAAACCAACGGCCCACCAGAGTACCCCTGTAGAACAAAGAAAAACAACACAAACATACATTTACAACATTCAAGTAAGTATGTGTGTACGTGAGAGAGAACGATAGAGAGAAAGAGAGTGTATGTGGGTCAGCTGTTTGTTCACCTGCACCCACCCACAATTGCTAATAACCCATCCACAACCAGCTGATTATGTGATAAAGCGAAAATCTAAGACCCTTACCTGACTCTTACCCAAAAATATAGAAAATGCTCTGTACAGTTCCTTTTTTTCCCCTCTTGAACATTTATTGAACAATTAACAATATTTAATGACCCTAAACCCGCCCGCCCCACGGGGACTGGCACATCACTAGTGTGTGAGAGGGATGGTCCGTGTTTTTATAAAACATGTATACGTACCAATCAGGAGACCAGGAAAGAAGACTCACCTGACAGTAGCCTTTCCCTCTTTCCATGGAGCCAGCATACAGAATGTTGTCAGTGAGGCCCGGAAACTTTTTCTTACAGATTCTCCATTTAAAGATGGTTACCTTCAGCTCCTGGAGGGTCCTATTACCAGACAATTCCACTGGAGGGAGGGAAAAAGAAGAAGAGTAAAATGTAGGATAGAAACTGGTGGGGGAGGAAGTGAACGGGCAGGGAGAATTTAAGGGAGAAATACTCACTAACTACAAACAGAAGCTGGATGAAAACAAAATACATTGTGTAAAGTGCACAAAATACAGTATATCTTATTATAATCTGGCATTCTGATTTAATTTTGAAATCTTTCTTTAACAATGTGCAAATGTTTCAATTGCTTATTATAACTTAATTATAACTTGTTTTTATATTTTTTTGTTGTTGTATTGATTGTGTTTTTGGGGGGTCCTCAGGGCACCATTGTAAATAAGAAACTGGTCTCAATTGAGTTCCTGTGAGTAAATAAAAGTTTATAAATCACACTGCCAGATTATATTAAGCAATAAAGTACGAGGGGGTGTGATATATGGCCAATATACCCCGGCCATGCACAACGTGGAGTGCTGGGATACAGCCATTAGATGTGGTATATTAGCCATATACCTCAAACCCCAGAGGTGCCTTATTGCTATTATAAACTGGTTACCAACATAATTAGAAAGGTAAAACATTTTGGGGGGGGTCATATCCAATCAGCATTTCAGCCAGTCAGCATTCAATGCTGGAACCACCAGCTTTATAATGAGGTTTGTGGTAAATCATTTTACACTACTAAAATGTCGCCCACAGAATTGAATGCTGACATTCAATCAAAACCAAACCAACCAAAGATATGCTTTAGAACCTGGCACTGTGAGTGTTTGTATATCGGTGTTGCTGTGTGTTTGCTCACCATTGTTCCCGACGTCGCCCCAGCCAGCGATGAAGCAATTTGAGACAAAGTTATCATTCGGTTTGGGCAGGGACATGGGCTTCACCAGGGAGGAAAAGGACACCTTTTTACTCATCTTCACCAAAGCGATGTTGTGCAGCAGGGCCAAATGCTGTTTCTGGTACTGTGGGTGACTGACGATAAGTGAGATGGATCGATAAAACACTGCTGGCTCATTCAGGCTGTGTGTCCCCAGACGAATGAAGGAACTTTCTGGAATAGGGTTTTCATTCCTAATACTAATACACATGCAGACAGATAAAACAGCCTGGTCTCAGACTAGGTGTAACATAGTACATTTAAATCCAGGACACTGAAATTAGAATATGTTACATTTGATATGGTTACATAAGATAGGTTACTTAAGGCAAAAACGAAAGTAAGATGGTTAGTCGGGGTGGATGGGTATAACGTGAATGTCTAGCAACCCAAAGGTTGCGTGTTTGAATGTTATCACGGACAACTTTAGCATTTTATCTTATTAGCAACTTTGCAACTAGTTACTACTTTCTTAGCTACCTTGCTACTAAACATTTAGAAAATGCATAACATATTGTAGGACTTGCAATTCCTAACATATCATATGAATTGTCATTTGTAACATATCATTCGAAATGGATGATGCACATCCACATGCACATCCACAAATGAATAGATACCATACGAAACGTACTCTGTTATGTCTACCCCTGAGTCCAGGTTGGATAGAAACATTACACAGACATTGATATATTTCATACAAACACATACAGATCTTTCGGTTCTATTCCAGCAAGCAAATTTGGCCTTTGAAATTATAATGATGTCATTCTAGTTGGTAAACTGGTTTTCTGCTTGCAGACACGTGAAGAAAATTACAACCATGGAAAAAACGTCATTTTGGTTGCAGACACGATAATGAGTTCAACATGCAAACCTCCTTCACACACAAACACACTTACGGGTCAACACAGTTTGCAGCGGTGAGCACCCATTCCTCAGTAAGGAGGGGATCCGCCACATCTAAAGGAGCCTGTATCATCCGTGATTAAAAGGTTGACTATCCACGGCCAGCTGCCCTTTTGAGCATCCTTTCCCCCCACGATAGAGCTCCGAGCCTGGGGCACAAACGACTCTAGAGAGGGAGGTGATGGAGGGTGGAAAGAATGCCAGACTGTGACACTGTTTCATGTACAAACACTCTGCATTTGATACATGGCTCCTGTCAGAACTCTGAAATTAGTGCCACCGCACCAGAACATCTGAGCAGTTGAAATAATAACAAGTGATATAATAACAATAACAACAAGAAGTGATCCTCCACACCCCTGTCTCGGTAAAAAGTGGAGGGATTGGGCTGGAGGATTGTAACCACTTTCAAATTCACAGGCAGAGCTCTGGATGCAAGGACTGACCATACATGATAATCACAATTACAGTTTTAACCATGTTTTGAGGCTATATAATGTGTGTTTACATTTACTTTGCAAAACATTGGAGTAAAATAAGCGTTGGGTTCTGATGGGTTACAAACTCACCTCATGAGGCATTTATTAAGTGATATTCTTCAAGAATCAGCTTAATTTATAAGTCCTAATTGGATGTAGCAACTGCAGATTTCCCCTTTAAGAGGATATAGTGGTGATATTCGTAGCACTGAAGAGTTGCACAAAAGTGCAATACATTTTAAGGCAATGTTCCCGCGTTAGCCGAAGCGGCATTCATGCCACGGTAAATGCTACATATGTCGTCTCAGTTGGAAATTACATTTACATTTAAATCTGAGCTAGAAATATGGTTTGAATCGAGCGCTTAGTGATCACTAATGCCAAAACAGAGAGATATGCTTGAAGTTCTTTTTTAATTCCGTTCCAACACATACATTGCTTATGTTCTGCTACCATATGTTACACAATCTACTGCACAACGGTTTCTCCCCACCCTGGTTGGGGACCAGACATATTTCCTGTTGTTAGTTTCACTGTGGTCACGAGTTGTCTGTTGACGTCTTGCTTTCGGACAAGCTAAACACGTTATTTGCCCGCTTTGAGGATATCACAGTGCTACCGACGCGGCCAGCTACCAAGGACTGTGTGCTCTCCTGCTCCGTGGCCGACATGAGTAAGATGTTTAAACGTGTTAACTCTCACTAGGCTGCCGCCCCGTGTCGGCATCCCTAGCCTCGTACTCAGAGCAAGCGCAGACCAGCTGGCTGCTGTGTTAAGAACGTATTCAATCTCTCCCTATCCCAGTCTGCTGTCCCCACATGGTTCAAGATGGCCACTACTGTTCGTGTACCCAAGAATGCAAAGGTAACTAAACTAAATGACTATCATAGCACTCACTTCTGTCATCATGAAGTGCTTTGAGAGACTAGTCAAGGATCATATCACCTCTACTTTACCTGTCACCCTAGACCCACTTCAATTTGCTTACCACCCCAATAGGTCCACAGACGATGCAATCGCCATCACACTGCACACTGCTCTATCCCATCTGGACAAGAGGAATACCTATGTAAGAATGCTGTTCATTGACTATAGCTCAGCATTCAACACCATAGTACCCTCCAAGCTCATCATTAACCTCTCTAGGAAATGTGGGACGGTAGCGTCCCACCCCGCCAACAGCCAGTGAAAGTGCAGGGCGCCAAATTCAAGACAACAAAAATCTCATAATTAAAATTCCTCAAGCATACAAGTATTTTACACCATTTTAAAGATAAAATTCTCATTAATCCAGTCACAGTGTCTGATTTCAAAAAGGCTTTACAGTGAAACCCCAACAAATGATTATGTTAGGTAAGCACCTAGTCACAGAAAAACACAGCCATTTTTCCAGCCAAAGAGAAGTCAACAAAAGCAGAAATATAGATAAAATGAATCACAAACCTTTGATGATCTTCATCAGATGACACTCATAGGACTCCATGTTACACAATACATGTATGTTTTGTTCGATAAAGTGCATATTTATATCCAACAATCTAATTTTACATCGGCGTGTTATGTTCAGTAGTTCCAAAACATGCAGTGATTTTGCAGAGAGCCACATCAATTTACAGAAATACTCATAATAAACATTGATTAAAGATACAACTATTATACATGGAACTTTAGATAAACTTCTCCTTAGTGCAACCGCTGTGTCAGATTTCAGAAAACTTTACGGAAAAAGCACACCATGCAATAATCTGAGTACAGCGCTCAGAGCCCAAACGAGCCATTAAAACTTCTTCGAGATAGGGGGCGCTCTTTTCATTTTTGGATAAAAAAATGTCCCGTTTTAAACAAGATATTTTGTCACGAAAAGATGCTCGACTATGCATGTAATTGACAGCTTTGGAAATAAACAACTCTGACGTTTCCAAAACTGCAAAGATATGATCTGTGAGTGCCCCAGAACTAATGCTACAGGCGAAACCAAGATGAAATTTCATACAGGAAATGGTCCAGATTTTGAATGCCCTGTGTTCCAATGTCTCCTTATATGGCTGTGAATGCGCCAGGAATGTGCCTGCACTTTCTGTCGTTTCCCCAAGGTGTCTGCAGCATTGTGACGTATTTGTAGGCATATCATTGGAAGATTGACCATAAGAGACTACATTTACCAGGTGTCCGCCCGGTGTCCTCCGTCGAAATTATTGCGTAATCTCCAGGTCCATGCGCGTTCCATTTTCTTCAGAGGAGAAAGTCAACTGCTACGAATGATTTCTCATCGATAGATATGTGAAACACACCTTGAGGATTGATTCTAAACAACGTTTGCCATGTTTCTGTCGATATTATGGAGTTAATTTGGAAAAAAGTTTGCGTTGTTATGACTTAATTTTCATTTTTTTTCTTACCCAAACGTGATGAACAAAACGGAGCGATTTGTCCTACACAAATAATCTTTTTGGAAAAACTGAACATTTGCTATCTAACTGAGAGTCTCCTCATTGAAAACATCTGAAGTTCTTCAAAAGTAAATGATTTTATTTGAATGCTTTTCTTGTTTTTGTGAAAATGTTGCATGCTGAATGCTAGGCTTAATGCTATGCTAGGCTATCAATACTCTTACACAAATGCTTGTTTAGCTATGGTTCAAAAGCATATTTTGAAAATCTGAGATGACAGTGTTGTTAACAAAAGGCTAAGCTTGAGAGCTAATATATTTATTTCATTTCATTTGCGATTTTCATGAATAGTTAACGTTGCGTTATGGTAATGAGCTTGAGGCTATAAATAGGATCCCGGATACGGGATTGCTCGTCGCAACAGGTTAAGATATCCGCCATGTTGTGGAGTCAACATTAGTCAGAAATATCATTATAAATATTCACTTACCTTTGATGATCTTCATCAGAATGCTCTCCCAGGAATCCCAGTTCCACAATTGTTTTTGATTTGTTCGATAAAGTTCATAATTTATGTCCAAATACCTCCTTTTGTTAGCACGTTCAGTTCACAAATCCAAACTCACGAAACGCGGGCAGGTCCAGCCGAAAGGTCGGACGAAAAGTACAAAAAGTTATATTACACATCGTAGAAACATGTCAAATGAAGTATAGAATCAATCTTTTGTAATGGCTGTCTCGGGAAGAAGGCGAGGACCAATGCGCAGAGTGGTACGTGTTCACCTTTTTAATAAAGTAAACTGAACACTGAATAACAAAGAAACAACCGGAACAGTTCTGTCTGGTGTAGACACACAAAGACTGAAAACAACCACCCACAAAACACAATCGAAAACAGGCTACCTAAATATGGTTCTCAATCAGGGACAACGATTGACAGCTGCCTGTGATTGAGAACCATACCAGGCCAAACACAGAAATAGAAAATCATAGAAAAACGAACATAGACAACCCACCCAACTCACGCCCTGACCATACTAAAACAAACACAAAACAAAGGAACTAAGGTCAGAACGTGACATCTTTAGGATGCTTTTATCATAAATCTTCAATAAATGTTCCAACTGTAGAATTCCTTTGTCTGTAGAAAAGCAATGGAACGTGAGGTAACTCTCACATGAACGCACGTCACAAGTCCATGGCACTCTGCCAGACACCTGGCTCATTCCCCTCTCTTTCAGCCCCCCTTCACAGTAAAAGCCTCAAGCAAGGTTCTAAAGACTGTTGACATCTAGTGGAAGCCTTAGGAAGTGCAAAATGACCCCACAGACACCACAAGGGTGCGTGCTCAGCACCCTCCTGTACTCCCTGTTGTTAAAGGAATTTTATTCCTGTATGTTAACCAATTCAATTAAAACACTCTGTCCGTTTCTAAGATTTTGTAAGATACTTATTTGCATAAAATGGACAGAGACCAGTCTCAAAATCAATTAATAGCGTTTATTCTTGAGAGTACTGAACATAATCACAAAGTACATCAGTTTATATATCCCACATTGCGTCATGTCTTACGAAAATGTCTCTCCTCCTCCTGGACCATGACAAAGCTGTTTTTCAATTCCATTCCAACACATACATTGCTTATCTTCTGCTACCATATGTTACACAATCTACTGCACACCCAACGGTTTCTCCCCACCCTGGTTGGGGACCAGACATATTTCCTGTTGTTAGTTTCACTGTGGTCACGAGTTGTCTGTTGACCCTTCCTCTTTGCCTATGTACCAACATATTCCTTAACAGACAACATATAACTCTGTGAGTTATAACTCTATGCCTAATGTATACATTATTTAGTCAAAATTGACAAAATTCCTTCAACACCTGTTCACCCATGACTGCGTGGCCATGCATGCCTCCAACTCAATCATCAAGTTTGCAGACGACACAACAGCAGTAGGCTTGATTTCCAACAACGACGAGATAGCCTACAGGAAGGAGGTGAGTGTTCTGGGAGTGTGGTGTCAGGAAAATAACCTCTCACTCAACATCAACAAAACAAAGGAAATGATCGTGGACTTCAGAAAATAACAATGGAAGCACCCCCCTATCCACATCGATGGGACAGTATTGGAGAAGGTGGAAAGTTTAAGTTCCTCTGTGTATATATCACTGAGAAACTGAAATGGTCCACCCACACGAACAGTGTAGTGAAGAAAGCGCAACAGCGCCTCTTCAACCTCAGGAGGCTGAAGAAATTTGGCTTGTAGGCTAAAACCCTCACAAACATTTACAGATGCACAATTGAGAGCATCCTGTTGGGCTGTTTCACTGGCTGGTACGGCAACTGCACTGCCCACAACCGCAAAGCTCTCCATAGGGTGGTGCGGTCTGCACAACGCATCACCAGGGACAAACTACCTGCCCTTCAGGACACCTACAGCACCCGATGTCACAGGAAGGGAAAAAAGATAATCAAGGACAACAACCACCAGAGCCACTGCATGTTCACCCCAATATCATCCAGAAGGCGAGGTCAGTACAGGTGCATCAAAGCTGGGACCGAGAGACTGAAAAAAAACGTATATCTCAAGGCATTCAGACTATGCCTATATACGCAGACTTGATATCATTGGCCACTTTAATAATGTTTACATGTCTTGTATTACTCATCTCGTATGTATATACTGTATTCTATACTATCTACTGTATCTCAGTCTATGCCGCTCTGACATTACTCATCCATATATTTATATATTGTTAATTCCATTCCTTTACTTAGATTTGTGTGAATTCGGTATTTGTTGGGAAATTGTTAGATATTGTTGCACTGTCAGAACTAGAAGCACAAGCATTTTGCTACACCTGCATTAACATCTGCTAAACACGTGTTTGTGACCAATAAAATTTGATATGCACTGTCAACTGTGGAAACTTATATAACCAGGTGTGTGCCTTTCCAAATCATATCCATTCAATTGAATTTACCACAGGTGGACTCCAATCAAGTTGAAGAGACCGCTTAAGGATGATCATTGGAAACAGGATGCACCTGAGCTCAATTTCAATTCTCATAGGGAAAGGTCTGAATTCTTATGTAAATAAGGTATTTCTGTTTTTTATTTGTAATAAATTTGCTAAAATTTCTAAAAACATGTTTTCACTTTGTCGTTATGGGGTATTGTGTGTAGATTGATGAGGGAATATTTTTTTATACATGTTAGATTAAGGCTGCAATGTAATAAAATATGGAAAAAGTCAAGGAGTCTGAATACTTTTCCGAATGCACTGTAAAATATACTTTGTGAGAGTGTTTGTGCAAAACCCGATGCAATGCAAGAAGTGTAAAACATTTGGCCATGTGTCAAGTGTTTGCAGACATTATAGAATGTTGCAACTGTGGTGGGGATTATATTCCTGAATTCCCTCAGTGCCCTGTTATGGTGAAAGAGGTTGAGGTGTCAAGGATCAGGGCTGTACAGCAAATCTCCTATGTGGAGGTTGTGAAAAGAGTTGACAGGGCAAGAGGCCACAGTGTTGGAGAAGATGTGGCGTTGGATGCACCTCAATCAGTTGCAAATGTTATACGTCAATCAACTGATACACTTCTTGTGAAGAAGGTGGATTTTGTAGCATTTACAGTTGAAGTCAGAAATGTACATACACATAGGTTGGATTCATTAAAACTCGTTTTTCAACCACTCCACAAATTTCTTGTTAACAAACTATAGTTTTGGCAAGTCGGTTAGGAAATCTACTTTGTGCATGACACAAGTAATTTTTTCAACAATTGTTTACAGACAGATTATTTCACTTATCGGTCACATTCACAATTCCAGGTGGTCAGAAGTTTACATACACTAAGTTGACTGTGCCTTTAAACAGCTTGGAACATTCCAGATAATGTCATGGATTTAGATGTTTCTGATAGGCTAATTGACATCATTCGAGTCAATTGTAGGTGTATCTGTGGATGTATTTCAAGGCCTACCTTCAAACGCAGTGCCTCTTTTCTTGACATCACTGGAAAATCAAGAGAAATCAGCCAAGACCTAAGAAAATTATTGTAGACCTCTACCAGTCTGGTTCATCCTTGGGACCAATTTCCAAATGCCTGAAGGTAACACATTCATCTGTACAAACAATGGTACGCAAGTATAAACACCATGGGACCATGCAGCCGTCATACCGCTCAGGAAGGAGACTCATTCTGTCTCCTAGAGATGAACGTACTTTGTTGCGAAAAGTGCAAATCATTCCCAGAACAACAGCAAAGCACCTTGTGGAGATGCTGGAGGAAACGGGTTCAAAAGTATCTACATCCATAGTTAAACGAGTCCTATATCGACATAACCTGAAAGGCTGCTCAGCAAGGAAGAAACCACTGCTCCAAAACCGCCATAAAAAAGCCAGACTACGGTTTGCAACTGCACATGGGGATCGTACTTTTAGGAGAAATGTCCTCTGGTCTGATGAAACAAAAATAGTAATGTTTGGCCATAATGACCATCGTTATGTTTGGAGGAAAAAGGAGGTAGGCTTGTAAGCCGTAGAACACCATCCAAACCTTCCAAACCGTGAAGCACGGGGGTGGCAGCATCATGTTGTGGGGGTGCTTTGCTGCAGGAGGGACTGGTGCACTTCACAAAATAGATGGCATCATGCGGTAGGAAAATGATGTGGATATATTGAAGCAACATCTCAAGACATCAGTCAGGAAGTTAAAGCTTGGTCGCAAATGGGTCTTCCAAATGGACGATGACCCCAAGCATACTTCCAAAGCAAAATGGCTTAAGGACAACAAAGTCGAGGTATTGGAGTGGCCATCACAAAGCCCTGACCCCAAACTATAGAAGATTTGTGGGCAGAATTGGAGGCCTACAAGGAGGCCTACAAACCTGACTCAGATACACCAGCTCTGTCAGGAGGAATGGGCCAAAATTCACCCAACTGTGAAGGTTGTGGAAGGCTACCCGAAACGTTTGACCCCAGTTAAACAATTTAAAGGCAATGCTACCAAATACTAATTGAGTGTATGTAATGTGATGTAATGTGATGAACGAAATAAAAGCTGAAATAAATCTCTCTCTACTATTATTCTGACATTTCACATTCTTAAAATAAAGTGGTGGTCCTAACTGACCTAAGACAGTTTTTCACAATTCCTGACATTTAATCCTAGTAAAAATTCCCTGAGTTTAAATGTATTTGGCTAAGGTGTATGTGAACTTCTGTCTTCAACTGTATAGCCACAGTTATAAATTATATTGCACAAGTGTCCAAGAAGCTGGACATCATTACATCTGCAGCTGAGAAGTTTTTTGTAAAAAAAAAAAGTAACCTTGGCCTAGAGAGATAAGCATGGTTATCAAAACGTCATGTCATGTCATGTCAGGTAAGTCTACACAAAATATAGCCCTTATTTTAAGTGTTTTAAAATTCCCTATGGAAAAATGAATTGTGGAAAAACGATTGGAACCATTTCCTTGTTTGACCTCTAGGTTTTATGAGTATTATGACTCATACTGTGGTACTCCACTTGCAGTGCGCTGTAGTATTTTCAAGGGGGGGATATTTCGCTGCTACACGCGATGTTTGTTGTTTTCCTTGAATCGGTCCGAAGTTGCAATGTCGTAAACACCTATGAACTAAAATTAAAGCGATAAGAAAAACGTTTTATACTAGTCAGTTATAAAAATGTTCTGTCTGCCCGAAGTTCTGTAAAAAATGTCAAATCTGTGACGTATGGAAATTTGCGGAACACCACAAGATAACATTGAGGAAGTAGCTAGCTAGATTGCTAGCTAATCGGACAGCTGTGTAATAATAACGTTAGATAGCTGTTTATGTAGCTGCTGTTTAATAACCGATTTAATTTGTTTTTAATCATGGACCAAGCAGTCAGCATCAATGCAGACCCAGATATGCCATCTGACAGTGAAGGTAAATCGTGTGTCACACTTATGATTTGTTTCACCGATCAGACAGATCACACTGCTGTGTGGATGGCTAGCTAGTAGGCTATTTCACTATTTATATTTAATTTGGTTATTTTATTAACACCATGTCTCTCTACTGTCTGTAGGTCGTAGCTCTCACTGGTGAGTTTAGTTTTGGGATTATGTTCTACTGTGGTGAATGTGATGTGAAATCAGAAACGAGCCTAGCTACCAGTGTTTAATTTCTGTAAATGTAACGTTATTTGAATCAAACCTATTTAGCTAGCTACAGTGAACACGGTTACATGCACACAATCTTGCGATTACTGTGGATAGTCAGGTTAATACAATAGTTTGTTTAAAATGTGTTTACATGTTCGACACGTGAAATCAGGCTGCTGATGGGACTTTTGATAAATGCAGAAAGTCGCCAATCAAGAAACATTCTACCACAGTGACCATGTTGTTTTTGCGTAGACTATTTGATTCGGATTTCGGACACACTGTATGAAGTTTGTATGTAAAAACAATTTATAAGATGCATATATATGTTTTTCCTAACTCACTTCACTCGCACAAATGCACCAGTGTATCGCCGATTAAACTGTTAATATGTGCTAATAATTCGAAAAATTGCTCATAAAACCAAGTGTTTTAATTAATCGGCGTATGTTTACGTCGATTATGACCTTACGTCGATATAGATAAACAGAGTAAGGTGTTTACATGACGACTTCCATACTCGCCGGCCTTACGCCATAATCAGTTGAATATTGAATAATTGGTGCGCATGTTAAGTACTCTGTAACGGTTTTCTTTATGAGAAGGAGAGTCGGACCAAAATGCGGCGTGTAGATTACGATCCATGTTTATTGTGACTATAGCAACACGAATCTAAATACAAACAGTGCAAAATAATAAATGTAATGAAAACCGAAACAGCCTAAACTGGTGCAAACTAACACTAAGGACAGGAACAATCACCCACAAACACACAGTGAACCCCAGGCTACCTAAATATGGTTCCCAATCAGAGACAATGACGAACACCTGCCTCTGACTGAGAACCATATCAGGCTGAACATAGAAATAGACAAACAAGACATGAAACATAGAATACCCACTCAGATCACACCCTGACCAATCAAAACATAGAAAATACAAAGTAAACTATGGTCAGGGCGTGACAGTACCCCCCCCCCCCAAGGTGCGGACTCCGGCCGCAAAACCTGAACCTATAAGGGAGGGTCTGGGTGGGCATCTGTCCGCGGTGGCGGCTCTGGCGCTGGACGTGGACCCCACTCCATGACAGTTTTAATCCCCCTCCTAAACGTCCCTAAATAGGTTACCCACCACAATGATAACATGGGACAGAGGGACAGCTCGGGACAGAGGTAACTCGGGACAGATGGGTAGCTCAGCCCTGAGAGGAAGCTCAGCACTGAGAAGAAGCTCAGCACTGAGAGGAAGCTCAGGCAGGTGGTTGGATCCGGCAGATCCTGGCTGGCTGGCGGTTCTGGAAGATCCTGGCTGACTGGCGGATCCGGAAGATCCTGGCTGACTGGCGGATCCGGAAGAGTCTGGTCGACTGGCGGATCCGGAAGAGTCTGGTCGACTGGCAGGATCCGGAAGAGTCTGGTCGACTGGCAGATCTGGAAGAGTCTGGTCGACTGGCAGATCTGGGAGAGTCTGGTCGACTGGCAGATCTGGGAGAGTCTGGTCGACTGGCAGCTCTGGCTGCTCCATGCTGACTGGCTGCTCCATGATGACTGGCAGCTCTGGCTGCTCCATGCTGACTGGCTGCTCCATGCTGACTGGCAGCTCTGGCTGCTCCATGCTGACTGGCTGCTCTGGCTGCTCCATGCTGACTGGCTGCTCTGGCTGCTCCATGCTGACTGGCTGCTCCATGCTGACTGGCTGCTCCATGCTGACTGGCTGCTCCATGCTGACTGGCTGCTCCATGCTGACTGGCGGCCCTGGCTGCTCCATGCTGACTGGCGGCCCTGGCTGCTCCATGCTGACTGGCGGCCCTGACTGCTCCATGCTGACTGGCGGCCCTGGCTGCTCCTTGCAGACTGGCGGCCCTGGCTGCTCCTTGCAGACTGGCAGCTCTGGCGGCTCCTTGCAGACTGGCAGCTCTGGCGGCTCCTTGCAGACTGGCAGCTCTGGCGGCTCCTTGCAGACTGGCAGCTTTGGCGGCATCCTGCAGACTGGCAGCTCTGGCGGCTCCTTGCAGACTGGCAGCTCCTTGCAGACTGGCAGCTCTATGCAGACTGGCAGCTCTATGCTAACTGGCAGCTCTATGCTAACTGGCAGCTCTATGCTAACTGGCAGCTCTATGCTAACTGGCAGCTCTATGCTAACTGGCAGTTCTGAACAGGCGGGAGACTCCGGCAGCGCTGTAGAGAAGGAAGGCTCTAACAGCGCTAAACAGGCGGGAGACTCCGACAGCGCTGGAGAGGAGGAGGGCTCCGACAGCACTGGACAGGCGAGGCGCACTGTAGTCCTGATGCGTGGTGCTGGCACTGGTGGTACTGGGCCGAGGACACGCACAGGAAGCCTAGTGCGGGGAGCTGCTACCGGAGGGCTGGGGTGTGGAGGTGGTACTGGAAAAACCGGACCGTGCAGGCGCACTGGAGCTCTTGAGCACCGAGCCTGCCCAACCTTACCTGGTTGAATACTCACGGTCGCCCTGCCAGTGCGGCGAGGTGGAATAGCCCGCACTGGACTATGCAGGCGAACCGGAGACACCGAGCGCAAGGCTGGTGCCATGTAAACCGGCCCAAGGAGATGCACTGGGGACCAGCTGCGTAGAGCCGGCTTCATGGCATTAGGCTCGACGCTCAATCTAGCCCGGCAGACACGCGGAGCTGGAATATACCGCACCGGGCTATGCACCCGCACTGGAGACACCGTGCGCACCACTGCATAACACGGTGCCTGTCCGGTCTCTCTAGCCCCCCGGTAAGCACAGGGAGTCTGCCCAGGTCTCCTACCTGGCATAGCCATACTCCCTGTTAGCCCCCCCCCAAGAAATTTTTGGGGCTGCCTCTCAGGCTTCCATCCGCGTCGCCGTGCTGCCTTCTCATACCAGCGCCTCTCTGCTTTCACCGCCTCCATTCTTCGGTAACCTTCCTCGCACTGCTCCAGCGAATCCCAGGCGGGCTCCGGCACTCTCCCTGTGTCGCCGCCCACCTGTCGATCTCCTCCCAAGTAGTATACTCCATACTGTACTCCTCCTTGGGCTGTTCCTGTTGTTTCTTCTCCCGCTGCACCTTAGTGCGGCTACACTCCCCTGGTTTAGCCCAGGGTCCTCTCCCGTTGAGGATTTCCTCCCATGTCCAGAAATCCTTATTGCGCTTCTCCTCGCGCTGCTCCTGCCTGTTGACACGCTGCTTGGTCCGTTGGTGGTGGGTGATTCTGTAACGGTTTTCTTTATGAGAAGGAGAGTCGGACCAAAATGCGGCGTGTAGATTACGATCCATGTTTATTGTGACTATAGCAACACGAATCTAAATACAAACAGTGCAAAATAATAAATGTAATGAAAACCGAAACAGCCTAAACTGGTGCAAACTAACACTAAGGACAGGAACAATCACCCACAAACACACAGTGAACCCCAGGCTACCTAAATATGGTTCCCAATCAGAGACAATGACGAACACCTGCCTCTGACTGAGAACCATATCAGGCTGAACATAGAAATAGACAAACAAGACATGAAACATAGAATACCCACTCAGATCACACCCTGACCAATCAAAACATAGAAAATACAAAGTAAACTATGGTCAGGGCGTGACATACTCGATGGAATAGGGCAGGCAAGCTGCAGGGCCTTCAGAAAGTATTCACACCCCTTGGCTTTTTCCCCATTTTGTTCTTACAGCCTGAATTTAAAAGGGATTCATTTGAGATTTGTTGTCACTGGCCTACACACAACACCCCATAATTGTATTTAACTAGGCAAGTCAGTTAAGAACACATTTTTAATTACAAACCCTCCCCTAACCCGGACGACGCTGGGCTAATTGTGCACCGCCCTATGGGACTCCCGATCACGGCCGGTTGTGGTACAGCCTGGGATCGAACCAGGGTCGGTCGTGACACCTCTGCGCCACTCATGAGCACCTCAAGTGCTATGTTTTTTTTTTTTTTTAAACAAATGTAATTCAAAATGAAAAGCTGAATTGTATTGAGGCAATACGTATTCAAGCTCTTATGGCAAGCCTAAATAATTTCAGGAGTAACAATTTGCTTAACAAGTCGCATAATAAGTTGCATGGACTCACTGTGCGCAATAGTGTTTAACATTTTTTTTTCTCTGTACCTGACACATACAGATAATTGTAAGATCCCTCAGTTGAGCAGTGAATTTCAAACAGATTCAACTACGAAGGGCACCTATTCTTAGATGGATAAAAAAAAAGCATCCATTCAATATGTTGAAGTTATTAATTACACTTTGGATGGTGGATCAATACATCCAGTCATTACAACGATACAGGCATCCTTCCTAAATCATTTGACGGAGAGGAAGGAACCCGCTCAGGGGTTTCACCATGAGGCAAATGGTAACTTAAAAGCAGTTAGTTGTCTCCAATCACAGCCATTAAACTGAGGATGGATCAACATTGTAGTTACTCCACAATACTAACCTAATTGACAGAGTAAAAATAAGGAAGCCTGTAAAGAATACAAATGTTCCAAATCATGCATTCTGTTTGCAACAAGGCACTAAAGTAATACTGCAAAAAAATGGGGCAAAGCAATTCACTTTTTGTTAAGCTGTTTGGGGCAAATCCAATACATATTTTTCAAGCATAGTGGTGGCTGCATCATGTTATAGGTACGCTTGTAATCATTAAAGACTGGGCAGTTTTTCAGGAAAATCTATGACAAGCCCTGAAAATGGTTCTAACAATGATCAGCAACCAATTTGACAGAGCTTGAAGAATTTTGGAAAACAAAATGGGCAAATGTTGCATAATCCAGATTTGGAAAGCTTTAGACTTACCCGGAAATAAAAAAAAGTATTTTGACACTCCTTCAAAATGAGTGGATTTGGCTTTTTCAGCCACACCTGTTGCTGACAGATGAAATAGAACACACTATGCAATCTACATAGACAAACATTTGCAGTATAATGGTTTTACTGAAGAGCTCAGTGGCTTTCAACATGGCACCGTCATAGGATTCCACCTTTCCAACAAGTCAGTTTGTCAAATGTATGTCTTGCTAGAGCTGCCCCGGTCAACTGTAAGTGTTGTTATTGTGAATTGGAAACATCTAGGAGCAACAACGGCTAAGCTGCGAAGTGGTAGGCCACAAGCTCACAGAACGGAACCGCCAAGTGCTGAAGCGCGTAGCTCATAAAAATGTCCTCTGTGGCAACACTCACTACCAAGTTCCAACCTGCCTCTGGAAGCTACATCAGCACAATAACCGTTCGTCAGGAGCTTCATGAAATAGGTTTCCATGGCCAGCCTAAGATCACCTTGCGCAATGCCAAGCGTCAGCTGGAGTGGTGTAAAGCTCACCGCCATTGGACTCTGGAGTGATGAATCACACTTGACTATCTGGCAGTCCGACGGACAACTCTGGGTTTGGCGGATGCCTAGAGAACGCTACCTGCCCCATTGCAAACTGTAAAGTTTGGTGGAGGAGGAATAATGGTTTGGGGTTATTTTTCATGGTTCGGTCTAGGCCCCTTATAGTTCCAATGGAGGGAAATCTTATCACAGCATACGCTTCCAACTTTGTGACAACAGTTTCAACATGACAATGCCCCCGTGTGCAAAGTGAGGTCCCATAGGGAAATGGTTTGTCGATCGGTGCGGAAGATCTTGTCTGGCCTGCACAGTCTTGACTTCAACCCCATCGAATACCTTTGGGATGAATTGGAACGCCGACTGCGAGCCAGGCCTATTCACCCAACATCAGTGCCCGACCTCACTAATGCTCTTGTGACTGTCACGAACCGGCTCAAAGCCCGTAACTAAAGGGAGACAACGTGGAGATAAGGAGTAACAAAACATATATTTATTAAATAAGTAACTAAGTACAATATACAATGGTGTGTGTAATCAGTGGTGTAAGTGAGTGTTTTGCATGAATGTGATAATGCAGGGTGTTGAAAGGTGCCAAAGCAAACATCTAGAAAGGTGTCTGCATGGAGAGAGTCTCTTCCATGAATGGGGAAGTGGTGTATTTATCCTGGGACACACCGGCCCAGGTGTGTCCCATGTAGCTGAACGACCCTCCCAACGCCGTCCACCGGCATCCTAATAAGGAAACAAGAGCAAAGAGAGAATACGGCAGACAGAGTGGGAGGGTCGTCACATTCCCCCCCCATAAAACCGGGGACCAACAAGGACCCCGGAACAACATACCAGCCTCTGCGTCCCAAATTGATGGGTTACGTGTTCACACCTCCACCAGCCAACCTCCTCCTCCCCAGACCTCAGCAACCTTTGCGCATAGGAAGCAATTTAAGAGGAAAGAACAAGGCCAGGAGGCAGACAGGAAAGATTGACCATTGTTTGGGGTTGTCATGTTCTGTCACGTAAACATTCAGGAACATGGCACAAAAGAACACAACAGCTACAAACTCCAACGAAAAGAACATCAGGGTCCTTCTTAATTTTTACAACAACTCCCAATGATTCATAGTCATGTCCAACGATTCATAGTCACTTCCAACGTAACAGATTCACTAATTTCAATCATTCAAACTTGTAGTGTTCAGCGATCTTCAACAGCTGTTCTTTAGTACATAATTCTAACAGTTCCTCTGATGGAAAGCGAATTAACTTGTCTCCATGAGACACCATAGTCATAAGTAAATAATCTTGCTCATCCCCTCTGCTGAGCACATCAGACCACAATCAGAGAAATGACAATCACCCTGAGCGTCACAGAAGAGAGATGAGATATGGAGCTTCCCCAAAACCTACAATAACTCAACCCTAGACTTCATGTGGATTTGCGGTGGGTATTTACACACTGTAGTCTGGTGACAAGGAAATAAAACTCCCCAGCATGCTGGCAAATTCCACCAAGCCACAGATGTGCCCCCGAGACAACTGCTCAGTCCACAGACACCACACAAAAACAACAAACATTTAACCATGCCCAACATGTCCAAAAATTAAACACCGCTAAGTCTATCAGGAGAAAAAGGCTATAGCTCCGGTAGCAAGTTCCACTACCCTACCCAAATCTCCCACCGAGGTACACAGCCAATTTACTCACCTCCTCAGACCTACGTCCCAACAGAAAGTAGAACAAGAGTTTCCAGGCTGGGCAGGGCCTGGAAACTAACCATTATACTCTCTCCAAAGCAGCACACAAACCAAACAAAGGCAACCAAGACTGGGCCTATCAAACTCAAACAAAATATGCAAAACAAACACGTACCTCTACGGTCTACCAAACCAATACCTTCAAATATCCCGGACGAACGGGCTCAAAGCCCGTAACTAAAGGGAGATATGGAGATAAGGAATAACAAAACATATTTATTAAATAAGTAACTAAGTACAATATACAATGGTGTGTGTAATCAGTAGTGTAAGTGAGTGTTTTGCATGCATGAATGTGATAATGCAGGGTGTTGAAAGATGCCAAAGCAAACAACCAAAAGGCCACCAAGAAACACAACAAAATCTAGAAAGGTGTCTGCATGGAGAGAGTCTCCTTCATGAATGGGGAAGTGGTGTACGGCAGACAGAGTGGGAGGGTCGTCACAGATGAATGGATTCAAGTGCCTGCAGCTCCATATTAATGCCCATGATTTTGGAATGAGATGTTCGACGAGCAGGTGTCCATATACTTTTGGTTAAGTAGTTTATATTAGTGTCCCTCCCACTATGACATTACAGAATACTTTGTGTATATTGTTGACAAAAAGGACAATTAAATACATTTTAATCCCACTTTGTAACACAACAAAATGTGGAAAAAGTCCAGGGGTGTGAATACTTTATGAAGGCACTATATGTTGTAAAGACTGACTAAACCAATCCTTGTAGATTCTGTCTGGCTCCAGCAATAAGTATGTATGTAGCCACAGCAGCCATTATGGAATTCTAAAATGGCTGCTGTGGCTTCTGCTAGCTAGCATGAGGACAAAAACAGGCAGTCATTCCTTCTACTCGGTGTAGCAGTTGGGACAATTCGAAGTACAACGCAATTGTCATACCTAGATTGAGGTACGTTTTCCAAGCCATATCTTGCACTGGCTTTGCGGTGTCTTAATCTACATAGGAAGGCTGGCTACATCTTATCCTCAGTTTGCCCTACAACATCATTGCGTAGCCTCAGTGAACTTGCTATCATTCATTGGCCCACTGATACTTATCATCATCTCTGCATGCCCCCCCCCCCCCCCCCCCCCCCTGCACTGAATGTTCTGAAATGCAGGCAATAGAAATTTAATGATTTGAAATTCAACATTGTGTCTCCCACCTTTCCTCCTGACCCTTGTCTTCAGGTTGCTGGGGTTGTGCAATAACTTTGCGTACGTGGTGATGCTGAGTGCAGCCCATGACATCTTAAAACAACAAGGGTCTCACAACTCCACATCGCCTGTAAGAATGGGTTGTAGAATGCTGTATCACCATAGCATTTGTATCTGTTGTTAGTATCAAAGTACTATATTGGCAATATTCTTTCATTCTCTCTCCTTCTCCTCCTTCTTCAGACCCCATCCACAGTTGCCTTGGACGTTGAAGGTGGAAAAAGAAGTCGTTACGACTGCAGCCCTGTTTCTACCGCGGTAAATAGAGATGCACTGCAGCTGTGAAAGTGTGTGTGATCAAATGTTATTTTATTCAGCAGATGTTATTGCGGGTGTAGCGAAATTCTCGTGTTCCTAGCTCCAATAGTGCAGAAATATTTTACGATTCACAACAATACACACAAATCTAAAGGAAAAGAATGGAGTTAAGAAATATATAAATATTAGGACGAGCAATGTCAGAGTGGCATTGACTAAAATCCAGTGTATATACATATGAAATGAGTAAAGCAGTATGTAAACATGTATTAAAGTGACCAGCCTGATCCTGCCTGGTTAACATGTGTGTGACTTCTCTGTCCCCCTCTCAAAGGCTGTTTTGTTGGCTGATATGGATGAGCGATGGCCGAACAGCATAGGCAAGATGCAGTAGATGGTATAGAGTACAGTATATACATATGAGCTGAGTAATTCAGGGTATGAAAACATTGTTTAAAGTGACTAGTGATACATTTATTACATCTAATTTTTGTATTATTTAAGTGGCTATAGATTTGAGTCAGTAGCCACTCATTGTTAGTGATGGCTGTTTAACATTCTGATGGCCTTGTGATAGAAGCTGTTTTTCAGTCTCTCGGTCTCCGCTTTGATGCACCTGTACTGACCTCGCCTTCTGGATGATAGCGGGGTGAACACGCAGTGGCTCGGGTGGTTGTTGTCCTTGATGATCTTGTTCGCCTTCCTGTGACATCGGGTGGTGTAGGTGTCTTGGAGGGCAGGTAGTTTGCTCCCGGTGATGCGTTGTGCAGACCTCACTACCCTCTGGAGAGCCTTGCGGTTGTGGGCGGAGCAGTTGCCGTACCAGGCAGTGATACAGTCCGACAGGATGCTCTCGAAAAGTTTGAGTGTTTTTGGTGACCAAGCCAAATTTCTTCAGCCTCCTGAGATTGAAGAGGCGCTGTTGCTCCTTCTTCACTACGCTGTCTGTGTGGGA
Organism: Oncorhynchus mykiss; assembly: GCF_013265735.2. Taxonomy (NCBI): domain Eukaryota; kingdom Metazoa; phylum Chordata; class Actinopteri; order Salmoniformes; family Salmonidae; genus Oncorhynchus; species Oncorhynchus mykiss. Next base: position 61,080,845 of record NC_048576.1, read on the forward strand.
GTACCATTTCAGTTTGTCCATGATGTGTTCCCCCTGTAACTTAAAACTTTCCACTTTCTCCGCTACTGTCCCGTCAATGTTGGTAGGGGGGTGATCCCTCTGCTGTTTCCTGAAGTCCACGATCATCTCCTTTGTTTTGTTGAGTGTGAGGTTATTTTCCTGACACCACACTCCGAGGGCCCTCACCTCCTCCCCGTAGGCAGTCGTGTCATGGTTGGTAATCAAGACTACCACTATAGTGTCGTCTGCAAACTTGATGATTGAGTTGGAGGCGTGCATGGCCACGCAATCATGGGTGAACAGGGAGTATAGGAGAGGGCTGAAAACGCACCCTTGTTTGGCCCCAGTGTTGAGGATCAGTGGGGTGGAGATGTTGTTTTCTACCCTCACCACCTAGGAGCGGCCCGTCAAAGTCCAGGACCCAGTTGCACAGGGTGGGGTCGAGACCCAGGGTCTCGAGCTTAATGACGAGTGTGGAGGGTACTATGGTGTTAAATGCTGAGCTGTAGTCGATGAACAGCATTCTTACATAGGTATTCCTCTTGTCCAAATGGGTTTGGGCAGTGTGATTACGATTGCGTCGTCTGTGGACCTATTGGGGCGGTAAGCAAATTGGAGTGGGTCGAGGGTGTCAGGTAGGGTGGAGGTGATATGATTCTTGACCAGTCTCTCAAAACACCTCATGATGACAGAAGTGAGTGCTACGGGGAGATAGTCTTTTAGCTCAGTTACCTTAGCTTTCTTGGGAACAGGAACAATGGTGGTCCTCTTGAAGCATGTGGGAACAGCATACTGGGATAGGGAGAGATTGAATATGTCCGTAAACACACCAGCCAGCTGGTCTGCGCATGCTCTGAGGACGTGCCTAGGGATGCCGTCTTGGCCGGCAGCCTTGTGAGTGTTAACACGTTTAAATGTTTTACTCACATCGGCTGCGGTGAAAGAGAGTCCGCAGGTTTTTGGTAGCGGGCCGTGTCGGTGGCACGGTATTGTCCTCAAAGCGAGCAAAGAAGTTGTTTAGTTTGTCTGGGAGCAAGACATTGTGGTCTGTGACGGGGCTGGTTTTCTTTTTGTAGTCCGTGATTGACTGTAGACCCTGCCACATTCCTCTCGTGTCTGAGCCATTGAATTGCGACTCTACTTTGTCTCTACTGACGCTTAGCTTGTTTGATTGCCTTGCGGAGGGAATAGCTACACTGTTTGTCGGTCATGTTTCCAGTCACCTTGCCCTGATTAAAAGCAGTGGTTCCTGGGAACAGTGGGTTAACTGCCTTGTTCAGTGGCAGAACGACACATTTTTTCCTTGTCAGCTCAGGGTTTCAATCCAGCAACCTTTCAGTCATGTGTATATTAAGCTCTCTGCGCACTGAAACCGCTAGCGGGCTGAAATTCCACAACATACGGTGATCGCTACAGAAACAGTCATATTAAACATTCATTAAAATACAAGTGTCTCACATGTATTGAAAGCCTAGAAACTTGCTAATCCAACTGCGTTGTCAGATTTAAAAAATGATTTACTGCGAAAGAATACGATGCAATTATCTGAGCATAGAGCCCCATAAAAAATAAAAAAATGTAACCAGCACAGGCGTAACATAATCACAAACTGCATTAAAATAGATTGTTTACCTTTGACGATCTTTGTCTGTTTACAATTCCAATGCTCATCGTTACACAATGAATGATCTTTTGTTTGATAAAATCCGTTTTTATAGCCTAACACAAAACATTTTGTGAACCACTTGTGTCGTGAATTCTGTCTCATTCCATTTTCGACGACACATTCCAGGTAAATATCCCACACAGAACGTGACTTTTCCAGTCATGTTTGGTTTCACTGCAATCAACTGGTTTGTTTGTAACACAATCAAACGTGATGGGCCATTTTTTGCGGGACGTATTGACTGAAAGAAACCGATTTGAAGACAACAAGTCATGACATCATTGTGCACCAATGATTTGCCTGCTGTTTCGTTGATTGACTGTCTTTTAACCCAATGACCACTGATAGTCTTGAAATCTAGTTGGGTAGATAGCCAATGAGCTGAGCTAAACAGCAATACGCCATGTTTATGTGTTGCAAGACCAACCCATGTAGTATGCTCCAGCTTAAGAGAGAGTCATTCTGTATTGAAGTTTCATAGCGGAAGGAGCTAAGCATATTACGCACTGCATTGTTTGGTAAACGCGCAGATTCAGCTGTTTATATATCAATCATTATGGCGACTAAGTCAGGGAAAGCTAAATCTAAGTCTAGATATACAGATGTACACACAATTTTAGAATAAATTGATTGGGAAAGTGAGACAGAGATTGTTGTAGGACGCTTCATTTAGCGATTGTGGAGGAATATTTTTTGAACGGGAGAGGGCATCGTTTTGGACTGGTAAGTTCTTATCATGCTAATGCCCTTGTTTGAAATTAATAATATCAAATATTATTTGTGATTGTTTTTAAATTTTAGAAGCAATATATAAACATGTAATGTCATGAAATGTGAGATGCGTGTGTCTGCCGCCCTACCCCAACCCACATGAAATAGCCTATTTGAGGCTGTTGAGGAGAGGGCAGGACCACATCAATGGCAAAAGTGAAATGGAGACAGTAGATACAGCTGGTCTGTTGTAATATAATAAATACAGTAGATCTAGCTGGTCTGTCATAATATAATAGAGACAGTAGATCTAGCTGAAATGTCATAATATAAAAGAGATATTAGATCTAGCAGGTAATAATAATATAATAATATATTCAACCTGCAACCTTCTATATATATCTGTTTATTATACCTGTTGATACAGGGCTCATACAGTGGGGCAAAAAAGTATTTAGTCAGCCACCAATTGTGCAAGTTCTCCCACTTAAAAAGATGAGAGGCCTGTAATTTTCATCATAGGTACACTTCAACTATGACAGACGAAATGAGAAGAAAAAAAATCCAGAATATCACATTATAGGATTTTAAATGAGTTAATTTGCAAATTATGTTGGAAAATAAGTATTTTTTCGCCTTTCTAGGGAGTTTTTCCTAGCCACCGTGCTTCTACACCTTCATTGCTTGCTGTTTGGGGTTTTAGGCTAGGGCTATATAAATAGATTTGTATGATAGAGGACTGAGGGTCTTCCAAATATTGAAAGTGTGTAAATAGTTACCCATGTTATTTTGTAAATGTATATATATATATATATTTTAATATTTTTTAATCAATAAAAAAATTCATCCATAATTTGTTTTTGTCATTTTTTTTCTCCATTTTTTTTTGGGGGGGGGGGTGTGTTAGAATACCATTTTGGTATTTTGTATACAGTTATTTGTTTCAAAATGTATACCTTCACCAATTTGGCCACTTGGGTACATTTGGGCTACTTGTGTGGGACACCTGGGTAACTTCATGATAAATGTCATGTAGCACACTCATTTGGAAGTTATCATTCTGAAACTTTGCACAAGTACTGTTGCCCTCTTATATTTTTCACTGAAATTGTCCCCATCATCCTATGTGGGGAGAAATGTAAATGTTAATTCATAGACAGTTGTGAGTCCATGAGATCAAAATGATACATTGTCGTCAGAATGTATCCATACACCTTAGCTGTGTTCGAAAACCCATACTAACATACTGTATACTACATACTTAATGAGTATATACCATTTACTATTAGTTCATTTTATTTTACTATAAACAAACAGTATCGTAGCTTGTTAGCGTAACAAATTACTAGCTAAACATTTTGCGATTTCAGGTGTGTTCGTAAATTCAATCTGCAGTGCCAGAGTGCGCACTGGGCGTTTGTAAATCCAGAGCATTGTCAGATTGCAAATTCAGAGCGTTTCGCTCTCAGAGCGTTCAGAGCGCACGCTGGACGCTCTGGCCGAGGAGTTGGGTTGATCCAAGTGTTCAACTGCAGTCAAGAACCCAAGCTAACTGGCTAATATTGGCTAGCTACTTCCAGACACAAATGAGAGAACACCTCACTCTGACCATTTTATTCGCCATAGCAGAGCTGGTTATCCAGAGTGTTGGTGACTGTAACTGTGCTGCTGGCAACAATTTATTATGGTTTTTTTGCCAATGTTTACTGAGAGTGAGAGTGCTCTGAAATCGTAGTAGTTAGCCAAAATTAAAAATGTTCATGGAATCGCACAACGACTATACCACTTAGCTAAGAATGATGTGAATAATCAAGTCTATAAACGTTGGTTAGTTAGTTAATATACTGCCTGACAAGTTCGATGTATTAGTATCCAACAAACGTTAGGTAACTAGCTAACAGTACCGGTACATACTGCTGTAATGCTATGCGTAACTTATTTGTCAAGTCATTACTTTATTACATTGCTCAACATTTTCTTAACATTTGTCATTAATTAGTTCAATGAATTTGTATTGGCTCTCGTCGGTCTTCGGCTTCATATTTTCCGCCATTTGCTTCAAATCTGAAAATGTTGTGAAGCCACACCTATTTTCTGAAGAATTGCATTTTGGGCCCTAAAAGTACAGAAATAGTGTCCTCTGTGTGTATACTTCGTATTTTGGAGAATTTATTCCGACATCCGGGAACCTTAGTGATGTTGTTGATTGCTTGCAGTCCAACTCATCCCAACCCATGTCAATTGGGTTGAGGTCGGGTGATTGTGGAGGCCAGGTCACCTGATGCAGCACTCCATCACTCTCCTTGGTCAAATAGCCCTTACATAGACTGGAGATGTGTTTTGGGTCATTGTCCTGTTGAAAAACAAATGATAGTCCCATTAAGTGCAAACCAGATGGGATGGTGTATCGCTGCTAAATGCTGTGGTAGCCATGCTGGTTAGTTGTGCCTTGAATTCGAAATTAATCACAGACAGTGTCAATAGCAAAGGACCCCACACCCTCATACCTCCTCCGTGCTTCACGGTGGGAACCACACATGCGGAGTTCATCCGTTCACCTACTTTGCGTCTGAAAAAAGACACGGCGGTTGGAACAAAAAATCTCACATTTGGACTCATCAGACCAAAGGACATATTTCCACCAGTCTAATGTTGATTGCTCGTGTTTCTTGCCCCAAGCAAGTCTCTTCTTATTGGTGACTTTTAGTAGTAGTTTCTCTTCAGCAATTTGACCATGAAGGCCTGATTCAGAGGTAGCTCTGTCTTCCTTTTCCTGTGGCAGTCCTCATGAGGGCCAGTTTCATCATAGCGCTTGATAGTTTTTGCGACTGCACTTGAAGAAACTTTCAAAGTTCTTGATATTTTCACGTTGACTTACCTTTCATCTGTCCTTAAAGTAATGGACTAATTTCTCTTTGCTTATTTCAGCGGTTCTTGCCATAATATGGACGTGGTGTTTTACCAAATCGGGCTATCTTCTGTATACCACCCCTACCTTGTCACAACACAACTGATTGGCTCAAATGCATTAAGAAGGAAATACATTCCACAAATGAACTTTTAACAATTCACACCTGCTAATGGAAATGTATTCCAGGTGACTATCTCATGAAGCCGGTTGAGAGAATGCCAAGTGTGTGCAAAACTGTCAAGGCAAAGGGTGGGTACTTAAAGATTTTTAAAGATTCAATTTTTTTTTAAACACTTGTGGTTACTAAGTGATTCCATATGTGTGTTATTTCATAGTGTTGATGTCTTCACTATTATTCTACAATGTAGAAAATAGTTCAAATAAAAACCCTGGAATGAGTAGGTGTGTCAACTTTTGACTGGTACTGTGTGTGTGTGTGTGTGTGTGTGTGTGTGTGTGGTGCCTTCGGTAAGTATTCAGACCCCTTGACTTTTTCCACATTTTGTTACGTTACAGCCTTATTCTAAAATGTATTAAATACATTTTTTAAAATCCTCAGCAATCTACAGACAACACCCCATAATGACAAAGCGAAAACAGGTTTTTAGACATTTTAGCACATTTATTCAACTTAAAAACGGATACCTTATCTACATAAGTATTCAGACCCTTTGCTATGAGACAAGAAATTGAGTTCAGGTGCATCCTGTTTCTGTTGATCATCTTTGATATATTTCTAGGATTTGATTGGAGTCCACCTGTGGTAAATTCAATTGATTGGACATGATTTGGAAAGGCGCACACACCTCTCTATATAAGGTTCCACAGTTGACAGTGTATGTCAGAGCAAAAACCAAGCCTTGAGGTTAAAGGAATTGTTCGTAGAGCACAGAAACAGTATTGTGTCAAGGAAAAGATCTGGGAAGGGTACCATAAAATGTCTGCAGCATTGAAGGTCCCCAAGAACACAGTGTCTTCCATCATTCAAAAATGGACGAAGTTTAGAACCACCAAGAATCTTCCTAGCGCTGTCCGCCCGGCCAAACTGAGTAATCTGGAGAGAAGGGCCTTGGTCAGGGAGGTGACCAAGAACCCGATGGTCACTCAGACAGAGAGCTAGAGTTCGTCTGTGGAGATGGGAGAACATTCCAGAAGGACAACCATCTCTGCAGCACTCCCAATCAGGTGTTAATGGTGGAGTGGCCAGACGGATGCCACTCCTTTAGTAAAAGGCACATGGCTACCCGCTTGGAGTTTTCCAAAAAGCATCTAAAGACTATGAGAAACAAGATTCTCGGGTCTGATGAAACCAAAATTTAACCCTTTGGCCTGAATGCCAAGCATCACGTCTGGATGAACCTGGCACCATCCCTACGTTGAAGCGTGATAGTGGCAGAATCATGCTGTGGGGATGTTGTTCAGCGGCAGGAGTTGGGAGTCATGTCAGGATTGAGGGTAAGATTAACTGAAAAAAAATACAGAGAGATCCTTGATGAAAACCTGTTCCAGAGCTCTCAGGACCTCAGACTGGGGAGAAGGTTCACCTTCCAACAGGAGAACAACCCTAAGCACACAGCTAAGACAACACAGGAGTGGCCTCAGGACAAGTTTCTGGATGTCTTTGACCAAGCCAGAGCCCAGACTTAAACCTGAGGGGATCTGTAGAGAAAAATGGGTGAAACTCCCCAAATACAGGTGTTCCAAGCTTTTAGCAGTTCGTTTTATTTTTTATAATATATTACACTTGATCTTCCTTGAATAAGTTCCTATTTGTTTTTGTTTTCCACATATTCTGTGCCTCTATGGTAAAATTGTTATTGCTATCTATCTGTACTGTTAGTCCTGCTATTTCCTTTGTTAATATGAACTCTTGACCTAAATGTCAGGTGCGTGAATGAGGACCCAAAAGCGAATTAACAAACAGAGTTTCTTTAATGATGAACCACGTGGGCTCAGATGAACAGGTAGATTCCGACAGGACAGGACAAGGTTGCAGCAAACACGATGATAGTCTGGTTCAGGCATGAGACACACAAACAAGAATCCGACAAAGACAGGAGCAGAAACAGAGAGAGATATAGGGACCTAATCAGAGGGAAAAAGGGAACAGGTGGGAAAGGGGTGAATGAGGTAGTCAGAGAAGACAAGGAACAGCTGGGGGAAAGAGGGACAGAAACGGTAACCTAGTACGACCAGCAGAGGGAGACAGGGTGAAAGGAAAGGACAGAAAGACACAACATGACAATACATGACAGTACCCCCCCACTCACCGAGCGCCTCCTGGCGCACTCGAGGAGGAAACCTGGCGGCAACGGAGGAAATCCTCGATCAGCGCACGGTCCAGCACGTCCGAGAGGGAACCCAACTCCTCTCCTCAGGACCGTAACCCTCCCAATCTACGAGGTACTGGTGACCACGGCCCCGAGGACGCATGTCCAAAATCCTACGGACCCTGTAGATGGGTGCGCCCTCGACAAGGAGGGGGGGGGGGGGGGGGAAGACGAGCGGGGGCGCGAAGAACGGGCTTGATACAGGAGACATGGAAGACCGGTGGACGCGACGAAGGTATCGCGGAAGAAGAAGTCGAACTGCGACAGGATTAATGACCCGAGAAATACGGAACGGACCAATGAACCGCGGGGTCAACTTGCGAGAAGCCATCTTAAGGGGAAGGTTCTGAGTGGAGAGCCAAACTCTCTGACCGCGACAATATCTAGGACTCTTAGTTCTACGCTTATTAGCAGCCCTCACAGTCTGCGTCCTATAACGGCAAAGTGCAGACCTGACCCTCTTCCGCTCGCAACGTTGGACAAAAGCCTGAGCGGAGGGGACGCTGGACTCGGCGAACTGAGATGAGAACAGCGGAGGCTGGTACCCGAGGCTACTCTGAAAAGGAGATAGCCCGGTCGCAGACGAAGGAAGCGAGTTGTGGGCGTATTCTGCCCAGGGGAGCTGTTCTGACCAAGACGCAGGGTTGCGAAAAGAAAGACTGCGTAAGATGCGACCAATAGTCTGATTGGCCCGTTCTGCTTGACCGTTAGACTGGGGGTGAAAGCCGGAAGAGAGACTGACGGAAGCCCCAATCAAACGGCAAAACTCCCTCCAAAATTGAGACGTGAATTGCGGACCTCTGTCCGAAACGACGTCTGACGGAAGGCCATGAATTCTGAAAACATTCTCGATGATGATTTGTGCCGTCTCTTTAGCAGAAGGAAGCTTAGCAAGGGGAATGAAATGAGCCGCCTTAGAGAACCTATCGACAACCGTAAGAATAACAGTCTTCCCCGCTGACGAAGGCAGTCCGGTGACAAAATCTAAGGCGATGTGAGACCACGGTCGAGAGGGAATGGGAAGCGGCCTGAGACGGCCGGCAGGAGGGGAGTTACCGGACTTAGTCTGCGCGCAGACCGAACAAGCAGCCACGAAACGACGCGTGTCATGCTCCCGGGTGGGCCACCAAAAACGCTGGCGAATGGAAGCAAGCGTACCCCGAACGCCAGGGTGGCCGGCTAACTTGGCAGAGTGAGCCCACTGAAGAACGGCCAGACGAGTAGGAACGGGAACGAAAAGAAGGTTCCTAGGACAAGCGCGCGGCGACGGAGTGTGAGTGAGCGCTTGCTTTACCTGCCTCTCAATTCCCCAGACAGTCAACCCGACAACACGCCCCTCAGGGAGAATCCCCTCGGGGTCAGTGGAGGCTACTGAAGAACTGAAGAGACGAAATAAAGCATCAGGCTTGGTGTTCTTAGAGCCCGGACGATAAGAAATCACGAACTCGAAACGAGCGAAAAACAGCGCCCAACGCGCCTGACGCGCATTAAGTCGTTTGGCAGAACGGATGTACTCAAGGTTCCTATGGTCAGTCCAAACGACAAAAGGAACGGTCGCCCCCTCCAACCACTGTCGCCATTCGCCTAGGCTACGGATGGCGAGCAGTTCGCGGTTTCCCACATCATAGTTACGTTCCGACGGCGACAGGCGATGAGAAAAAATATGCGCATGGGTGGACCTTGTCGTCAGAGAGGGAGCGCTGAGAAAGAATGGCTCCCACGCCCACCTCTGACGCGTCAACCTCGACAACGAAACTGTCTAGAGACGTCAGGTGTAACAAGGATAGGAGCGGATGTAAACGATTCTTGAGGAGATCAAAAGCTCCCTGGGCGGAAACGGACCACTTAAAGCACGTCTTGACAGAAGTAAGGGCTGTGAGAGGAGCTGCCACCTGACCGAAATTACAGATGAAACGACGATAGAAGTTCGCGAAGCCGAGAAAGCGCTGCAGCTCGACGCGTGACTTAGGGGCGGGCCAATCAATGACAGCTTGGACCTTAGCGGGATCCATCTTAATGCCTTCAGCGGAAATAACAGAACCGAGAAATGTGACGGAGGAGGCATGAAAAGTGCACTTCTCAGCCTTCACAAAAAGACAATTCTCTAAAAGGCGCTGGAGGACACGTCGAACGTGCTGAACATGAATCTGGAGTGACGGTGAAAAATCAGGATATCGTCACGGTAAACGAAAACAAAGATGTTCAGCATGTCTCTCAGGACATCATTGACTAATGCCTGAAAGACAGCTGGAGCGTTAGCGAGGCCGAAAGGAAGAACCCGGTATTCAAAGTGCCCTAACGGAGTGTTAAACGCCGTCTTCCACTCGTCCCCCTCCCTGATGCGCACGAGATGGTAAGCGTTACGAAGGTCCAACCTTAGTGAAAAACCTGGCTCCCTGCAGGATCTCGAAGGCTGAAGACATAAGAGGAAGCGGATAACGATTCTTCACTGTTATGTCATTCAGCCCTCGATAATCTATGCAGGGGCGCAGAGACCCGTCCTTCTTCTTGACAAAAAAAAACCCCGCTCCCGGCGGGAGAGGAGGAGGGGACTATGGTACCGAGCGTCAAGAGCTACAGACAAATAATCCTCGAGAGCCTTACGTTCGGGAGCCGACAGAGAGGTATAGTCCTACCCCGGGGGGGAGTGGTTCCCGGAAGGAGATCAATACTACAATCATACGACCGGTGTGGAGAAGAGAGGTGGCCCTGGACCGACTGAACACCGTGCGCAGATCGTGATATTCCTCTGGCACCCCTGTCAAATCACCAGGCTCCTCCTGTGAAGAAGAGACAGAGGAAACAGGAGGGATAGCAGACATTAAACATTTCACATGACAAGAGACGTTCCAGGAGAGGATAGAATTACTAGACCAATTAATGGAAGGATTATGACAAACTAGCCAGGGATGGCCCAAACAACAGGTGTAAAAGGTGAACGAAAAATTAAAAAAGAAATGGTTTCGCTATGATTACCAGAAACAGTGAGGGTTAAAGTAGCGTCTCACGCTGAATCCTGGGGAGAGGACTACCATCCAGGGCGAACAAGGCCGTGGACTCCCTTAACTGTCTGAGAGGAATGTCATGTTCCGAGCCCAGGTCTCGTCCATAAAACAGCCCTCCGCCCCAGAGTCTATTAAGGCACTGCAGGAAGCTGACGAACCGGTCCAGCGTAGATGGACCGACAAGGTAGTGCAGGATCTTGAAGGAGAGACAGGAGTAGTAGCGCTCACCAGTAGCCCTCCGCTTACTGATGAGCTCTGGCTTTTACTGGACATGAAGTGACAAAATGACCAGCAGAACCGCAATAGAGACAGAGGCGGTTGGTGATTCTCCGTTCCCTCTCCTTAGTCGAGATGCGGATACCTCCCAGCTGCATAGGCTCAGCTCCCGAGCCGGCAGAGGAAGATGGTAGTGATGCGGAGAGGGGGGCAACGGAGAACGCGAGCTCCTTTCCACGAGCTCGGTGACGAAGATCAACCCGTCGCTCAATGCGAATAGCGAGTTCAATCAAGGAATCCACGCTGGAAGGAACCTCCCGGGAGAGAATCTCATCCTTTACCTCTGCGCGGAGACCCTCCAGAAGACGAGCGAGCAAAGCCGGCTCGTTCCAGCCACTGGAGGCAGCAAGAGTGCGAAACTCAATAGAGTAGTGTGTTATGGATCGATTACCTTGACATAGGGAAGACAGGGCCCTGGAAGCCTCCTCCCAAAAACAGATCGATCAAAACCCGTATCATCTCCTCCTTAAAGTCCTGATACTGGTTAGTACACTCAGCCCTTGCCTCCCAGATTGCCGTGCCCCACTCACGAGCCCGTCCAGTAAGGAGAGATATGACGTAGGCGACACGAGCAGTGCTCCTGGCGTAAGTGTTGGGCTGGAGAGAAAACACAATATCACACTGGGTGAGGAACGAGCGGCATTCAGTGGGCTCCCCAGAGTAACACGGCGGGTTATTGATTCTGGCTCCGGAGATTCGAAAGCCCTGGAAGTGGCCCGGTGGATCGAGGCGGAGATGGTGAACCTGTTCTGTGAGGTTGGAGACTTGGGTGGCCAGGGTCTCAACGGCATGTCGAGCAGCAGACAATTCCTGCTCGTGTCTGCCTAGCATCGCTCCCTGGATCTCGACGGCTGAGTGGAGAGGATCCGAAGTCGCTGGGTCCATTCTTGGTCGGATTCTTCTGTCAGGTGCGTGAATGAGGACCCAAAAGCGAATTAACAAACAGAGTTCTTTAATGATGAACACACGTGGCTCAGATGGACAGGTAGATTCCGACAGGACAGGACAAGGTTGCAGCAAACACGATGATAGTCTGGTCAGGCATGAGACACACAAACAAGAATCGGACAAAGACAGGAGCAGAAACAGAGAGAGATATAGGGACCTAATCAGAGGGAAAAAGGGAACAGGTGGGAAAAGGGGGTGAATGAGGTAGTCAGAGAAGACAAGGAACAGCTGGGGGAAAGAGGGGACAGAAACGGTAACCTAGTACGACCAGCAGAGGGAGGACAGGGTGAAAGGAAAGGACAGAAAGACACAACATGACAATACATGACACTAAATTGCTATTTTTTTTAAAGATGAGTGTTGAATTGCATGTCCTCTAAGGAACATTTTAAAAGTGTCCCATACAATAAGGGGATCTGCATAACCTATGTTATGTTGGAAAAAGTCAGTTATAAATTATTCTTTTTTGGTTAAAAACAAGTTGTCATCCAATTTCAAATATCCTTTTCTCAAGACATGGTGCTTTGCATTCAGGCCAAAGAGTACATTCTTTGTCTCATCAGACCACAGAATCCTTTACTTTATGATCTGAGTCTTTCATGTCTTTTTGCAAACTCCAGGTGTGCTGTCGTGCCTTTTTTCTAAGTAGTGGCTTCTGTCTGGCCACTCTCTTATAAAGCCCAGATTGGTGAAGTGCTCTAGAGACCGTTGTCCTTCTGGCAGGTTCTCCTATTTATGACAAGGAACTCTGTAGTTCTGTCAGAGTGGTCATTGGGTTATTGGTCACCTCCCTGACCAAGGTCCTTCTTGCCTGGTTGCTCAGTTTGGTCAGACGGCCACCTCTAGGCAGAGTGGGTGGTTCCATATTTTTTCAATTTCGCAATGATGGAGACCACTGTGCTCTTGGAAACTTTCAACACTCTAGAAATAGTTGTATACCCTTCCCCAGATGTATGCCTCATCACGAATCTCGACGATCTATGGACAGTTCCTTGGACTTCATGGTATAGTTCCTGCTCTGACATGAGCTGTCAACTGTGGGACCTTTTTATATAGTTTTTTTATTTTGTAAATCATGTCCAAACAACTGAGTTGGCCACAGGTGGACTCCAATCAAGTTGTTGTGACATATCAAGGATGTTCAAGTGAAATTGGATGCACCAGAGGCTCAATTTGGAGTGTCATAGCAAATACTTATGTAAATTAGATGTATCTGTATTTCATTTTCAATATATTTTCAAAAATGTCAAAACATATTTTCACTTTGGCATTATGAGGTAGACGGGTGAGAAACGTTTTGAATTCAGGCTGTAACACAACACAAATGTGGTATAAGTCGAGGGGTTTTGAATACTTTCTGAAGGCGCTGTAGTTTTAACCATGTTTTGAATCTTAACCTTATTTGTTTACAATGATATTGTTTACCAACACTGGAGTAAAACAGACTTACATTTGGGGTTTTGATGGTTAGGACAGTTGAACTAAGCTCATGAAGCATTTATAAGTATTCTTCAAGAATCCATGGCTATATACTGTATATAGTTGTAAAAATAATGTACCAATCCCAGATAGACCCTTTCAACTCACAAGAAAGGCAGAACTTACAGTGACTTCAGAAAGTATTCACACCCCTTTTCCATTTGTTGTGTATTACAGCCTGAATTAAAATGTATTGAATTGAGAATTTGTCACTGGCCTACAAACAATACCCTATAATGTCAAAGTGGAATTATGTTCATTACAAATTAGAAGCTGAAATGTCATGTGTCATGAGTCAATAAGTATTCAACCCATTTGTTATGGCAAGTTCAGGAGTAAACATTTGCTTAACAAGTTAATGGGCTCACTCTGTGTGCAATAATAGTGTTTAACATTATTTTTTAATGACTACCTCATCTCTGTACCCCACACATACAGATAATTGTAAGATCCCTCAGTCAAGCAGTGAATTACAACCACAAAGACCAGGGAGGTTTTCCAATGCCTCGCAAAGAAGGGGACCTATTGGTAGATAGGTACAAAAGAAGCAGACATTGAATATCCCTTTGAGCATGGTGATGTTATTCATTACACTTTGGATAGTGTATCAATACACCCAGTCACTACAAACATAGGAAGAATGTCTATCTCAGTTGCCAGAGAAGAAGGAAACAGCTCAGGGATTTCACCATTAGGGCCAATTGTGACTTTTTTTAAACAGTTAAAGCGTTTAATGGCTGACATAGTGGAAAACCGAGAATGGATCAACAACATTGTAGTTATTCCACAATACTAACCTAATTGACAGAGTGAAAAGAAGGAAGCCTTCTTTGGAACTTTGGATGGTGTATCAATACACCCAGTCACTACAAACATAGACATTCTTCCTATCTCAGTTGCCAGAGAAGAAGGAAACAGCTCAGGGATTTCACCATTAGGCCAATTGTGACTTTTTTTAACAGTTAAGCGTTTAATGGCTGACATAGTGGAAACCGAGAATGGATCAACAACATTGTAGTTATTCCACAATACTAACCTAATTGACAGAGTGAAAAGAAGGAAGCCTTCTTGGAACTTTGGATGGTGTATCAATACACCCAGTCACTACTAAAAACATGTTTTCAGTTTGTCATTATGGGGTATTACTTATTTTATTTAATCCATTTTGAATTCAGGCTGTAACAACAGAATGTGGAATAATTCAAGGGAAATTAATACTTTCATAAGGCACTGGTATTACAATTGTTTCACCCTTACTCGATATACTGTGAGGACCATTTTAACCATTCATTTTTGAAACCCTATTATTATGTGTATCGTATTAGAGTACATATTTGCATCCATATTAAAGTACTGTGTATCTTTTAGGTGTGATCTTTGCCAGTGTGAGCGCTGGACTGGGAGAGCTCTCCTTCCTCTCTCTCACTGTCTTCTTTAGCAGGTAGACTATCTCCCTGATTTACTAACAGTTCTGTAAGTTGTTTACTTTGCAGCTCTTTTTTTACATAAAGGTATTCTCACTCAAACCCCTCTCAATAGTTTTTTTCCGACACTCTCACCCCGTGTCTCTTTCTGTCCGCCTTCTTAGAGATGGTGTTGGGGGGCTGGGGCTCGGGCACCGTGGAGCAGGTGTGGCCGGGGCTCTGCTGTACTCTGGTCTCACGCAGGCTGGCCTCTCGCCCAGGAACACGCTGCTCATCATGCTGGTCGTCCCTGTAGCCATGGTGATCAGGTCAGTCCCAGGGGTGAAAGTAAGGTAGTTGGGTACGGTGTACTGGCAAAATAAATAGTGGGGGTACGCCTGTACCAGAAACATGAGCCTATCACAATAATTCAAGCAAATGTAAATGAAACTTTAGGCTTTTATGCCATTATTTATCATTACCATATGTCAGAGGCATGAAACATTTGCTCAAAACTGCGATGTGGTTCCACGAGAACACTAACATTTTGCCAAGACAGAGATGGGTGGCTGAGACGCGCGAGGACAGCAGTGGGTGCATCAATTCTCAAATCGCCAAATGTCATTACATTTTTTGGGCGTTTTGTGTAACCAATGTCTCTTTCCATTCACCAGTTTGGAGGCTGGAAATATGTTGTGAGTGGATGAGCGTGTGTCGGTAGTCTAGTAAAGGAGCCCTTTTAAGTGATAGTTTGACAAGCGCATGCACACACAGGAGGTCCCATACCGGGAAGAAATGAGTTCTATACTGAACAAAAATATAAACGCAACATGTAAAGTGTTGGTCCTATGTTTCATGGGCTGAAAATAAAAGATCCCAGACATTTTCCATACGCACAAAAAGCTTATTTCTCTAAAAGGTTGTGCACAATTTGCCAGTACGTCCAACCAGCCTCACAACCGCCGACAATGTGTAACCATGCCAGCCATTGCCCAGGACCTCCACATCCGGCTTTTTTCACCTGCGGGATCTTCTGAGACTAGCCACCCGGGCAGCTGATGAAACTGAGGAGTATTTATGTCTGTAATAAAGCCATTTTGTGGGGAAAAACACATTATGATTGGGTGGGGCCTTGCTTCCATGTGGGTGGCCCTCCCAAGCCCACCTATGGCTTCACCCCTGCCCAGTCATGTGAAATCCATAGATTAGGGCCTTATGAATTTATTTCAATTGACTGATTTCCTTATATGAACAATAACTCAGTAAAATCGTTGAAATTGCATGTTGCGTTTATATTTTTGTTCGGTATGCTTTCATCCCTGGTCGGTCCCATAAACAATGTTGATGTGATAAGTTAATGTGTTGTTAGGTGAGTGGGAAAGGATCACTCTCCTTTTCTGTCAGTTTATCTGAACCGTTCACCCCCTTTTTGTCTCTTCCTTTTCCCCCACTTTCCTCTCAGCTATTTTTTTCCTGCTAGTCTTCCCCTCATCCTTCCCACAGTGGAAGTGCAGGGAGGTGGAGTCTGTGAGGGGCAGAGACTCACAGAGCAGGCAGCCCCTATTGGATGACACTGATGAAGAGGAGGAGCGGGAGAAAGGTGCTGAAGGTGTGTTTATCATGTCAGCATGTAGTAAGGTAAAGAATTTTGAGGAAAGTGATGTGTGGTAATATGGATGTTTAACACAATATATTTTTAAGTAATGAAATATTACATTTTAATTGTAAAATATTTTGTAGGACATGATTAACCAAACAGGCAGTTAACCCACTGTTCCTAGGCCGTCATTGAAAATAAGAATTTGTTCTTAACTGACTTGCCTAGTTAAATAAAGTTAAAATAAATTAAACATTTTAAAAAACAGCCCATCCTCACCCATCCTTCCTTCTGAATATAACAGAAGACAAGGTCACTGGACCACTGACATGTATTGAGAAACTACACATCATTAAAGTGAGTTTGAAGTCACTTTAGAAAAGTGGACTTGGTCTGTACCATTTTCAGATTAAAAAGTTATATTCTCTCAAAGTTGGCCCAGACCAGGGTAAGCCAGGCCAAAATCTCATAAATATAATTTTTTTCCCAGTCGATACAAACTCAATTCCCCAATGCGATAGACACAGAACAGTTTTACTTTAATTTCATTTTCACATGTGCTAAATAATGAGTTTAACCCTGGCCTAGTAAGTTTTACTCAGTCTTGATGTGCTCCAGTACTATATGTGTTATTGCCAATCTGCTAATATCAATTCTACCTCCTCCCCTCAGGGTCTGTTGAGGTTTGTGGTTCCGTGAGGAGTTGTCTACTTCACGGAGTACTTCATCAACCAGGGCCTGTTGAGTAGGCCTCTGTCGCCCCTTGGCAGTTTATAGTGTCACTGCAATTAGTTGATATTCTCACCATCACTTCTATTCTCATTGTATAGTATGGATGACCCCCAACTTCTTGTTACAGTTGAACTCATTTCCTAATTTTTCAACTTTCTTTACAGTTGGAACTCCTATATTTCCCAAACTTCTATCTCTTCCAGGCAGAGCAGTATCGCTGGTAAGTACCATTCAGAATATATACAGTTGAAGTTGGAAGTTTACATGCGCTTAGGTTGGAGTCATTAAAACTCATTTTTCAACCACTCCACAAATTTCTTGTTAACAAACTATAGTTTTGGCAAGTCGGTTAGGACATCTACTTTGTGCATGACACAAGTAATTTTTCCAACAATTGTATACAGACAGATTATTTCACTTAGTCACTGTATCACAATTCCAGTGGGTCAGAAGTTTACATACAGTTGACTGTGCCTTTTAAACAGCTTGGAAAATTCCAGAAAATGTAATGGCTTTAGAAGCTTCTGTTAGGATAATTGACATCATTTGAGTCAATTGGAGGTGTACATGTGGATGTATTTCAAGGCCTACCTTTAAACTCAGTGCCTCTTTGCTTGACATCATGGGAAAATCAAAAGAAATCAGCCAAGACCTCAGAAAATAATTGTAGACTTCCACAAGTCTGGTTCATTCTTGGAAGCAATTTCCAAACACCTGAAGGTAACACGTTCGTCCGAACAAGTAATAGTACGCAAGTATGAACACCATGGGACCACACAGCCGTCATACCGCTCAGGAAGGAGACGCGTTCTGTCTCCTAGAGATGAACGTACTTTGGTGCGAAAAGTGCAAATCAATCCCAGAACAACAGCAAAGGACCTTGCTAAGATGCTGGAGGAAACGGGTACAAAAGTATCTATATCCACAGTAAAACGAGTCCTATATCAACATAACCTGAAAGGCCGCTCAGCAAGGAATAAAAAAGCCAGACTACGGTTTGCAACTGAACATGGGGACGAAGATTGTACTTTTTGGGGAAATGTCCTCTGGTCTGATGAAACAAAAATATAACTGTTTAGCCATAATGACCATCGATATGTTTGGAGGAGAAAGGGGGAGGCTTGCAAGCAAAAGAACACCATCCCAACCGTGAAGCACGGGGGTGGCAGCATCATGTTGTGGGGGTGCTTTGCTGCTGGAGGGACTGGTGCACTTCACAAAATAATTTTCCTCCCTCATGATGATATCTATCTGGATATATCGAAGCAACATTTCAAGACATCAGTCAGGAAGTTAAAGCTTGGATGGAAATGGATCTTCCAAATGGACAATGTCCCCAAGCATACTTCCAAAGTTGTGGCAAAATGGCTTAATGTTCCAACCGGAGAATTCCTTTGTCTGTAGAAAAGCAATGGAATGCGAGGTACCTCTCACATGAACGCAAAGTCACAAGCCCATGGCACTCTGCCACACACCTCGCTCATTCAGCCCCCCTTCACAGTAGAAGCCTCAAACAAGGTTCTAAAGACTGTTGACATCTAGTGGAAGCCTTAAGAAGTGCAAAATGACCCCACAGACACTATATTGGAATGGCAATGAGTTAAAACTACAAACCTCAGATTTCCCACTTCCTGGTTGGATTTTTCTCAGGGTTTTGCCTGCGATAGGAGTTCTGTTATACTCAAACAGTTTAAGAAACTTCAGAGTGTTTTCTATCCAATACTAATCATAATATGCATATATTAACATCTGGGACAGAGTAGGAGGCAGTTCACATTCATCCAAAAGTGAAAATGCTGCCCCCTATCCCAAAATGTTAAGGACAACAAAGTCGAGGTATTGGAGTGGCCATCACAAAGCCCTGACCTCAATCCTAAACAAAATGTGTGGGCAGAAATGAAAAGGCGTGTGTGAGCAAGGAGCCCTACAAACCTGACTCAGTTACACCAGCTCTGTCAGGAGGAATGGGCCAAAATTCACCCAACTTATTGTGGGAAGCTTGTGGAAGGCTACCCAAAACATTTGACCCAAGTTAAACAATTTAAAGGCAATACTGCCAAATACTAATTGAGTGTATGTAAACTTCTGACCCACTGGGATTGAGATGAAAGAAATAAAACCTGAAATAAATCATTCTCTACTATTAATCTGACATTTCACATTCTTAAAATAAAGTGGTGATCCTAACTGACCTAAGACAGGGAATTTTTACAAGGATTAAATGAAAGGAATTGTGAAACTGGGTTAAAATGTATTTGGTTAAGGTGTATGCAAACTTCTGACTTCAACTGTATAATTAATTTAAAAGTCAAAATGGATGTAGCAACTAAGGATTCTAGCTTTATTTTTATGCAATGTATCTTATTTAAAACAAAGTAGGCCTACAGAACAATAAACCACACATTTGATTCAAAATCTTTTCTTTTTTTTTTTTAAATCACTTGTAGAATCTCAGGTCATTTTTCAAAAGTTGAACATTGATCATACAAGCCCACCACATGTAAACACTGTAGAGCTAAGTTAGAGCATTCACAATTTTATAACAGTAACTCAACAATAGCAGCAAAGAAAAAGTTAGTGGTTACATTTAAAACAAATATTAGCAGGATACTAGACATTGGAATGTAGTGAAAATATAAATATATTAAAACATACAATCCTGATAATTATCAAAGGCACATTGACAAATGTCCTTGGTGATGTCAGAAATATTAAAGTTACAGTTGGCTAGTGACCGTTATCTTTCGAAGTGATATGAAACTTGTACCAGTCGTAACAATGTGATTTCTAAGTAAATGGAGGAATCTACCACACACCCAGCAAGGTTGCTAAGGTGCAGGAAGATGTCTGAACAGACCTCTAATTTAAGCATAACAATAATTATCAGCAATTTCCATCCACCCCAGCTGCAGAGAGTCTCTTCTTCAGATATTTCAAGGAAATATCAAGCACTTCAAAACATGATACTACCTCTTTTGCACTTCCCACCAGTCTTTCTCCCTCTACTATCTCTCATAGTGAGCAGAATTATCTGTGGACTGGGAAAGCTATGAGGCCGGAGATGGCGATGCCCAGACTGTCTCCTACACTGGCTGCCACCATGGCAAACTCCCTCTGTCTGTCTCCAGTCTGCAGGGAGAGAGGGGAAAGGTAAGGGGAGTGGCACGCAAACACACACAAACATGTCCGATGGCTGACCCTCAAGCTAATGTTATATATTGACATAAACACAACCTTATATGCAGGCTGACAAACAAACAAACACACACACACACACACACACACACACTGGTGACTGACCTCCTTGCTGATGAAGTAGAATGTGTTGACGTATGCAGCTCCTCCCAGCAACCCCTCGTAGAGGACTATCACAAACACCAGCCATGCACTGGGCAGGAACTGGTAGTACACCGACAATAACAGCAACACCGCGTTCACACACTGAGGGACCAGGGCCCGTATTCACAAAGCATCTTAGAGTAGGAGTGCTGATCTAGGACGATAAAATGACATGGACAGGGGGGACCCGATCCTAGATCAACACGCCTACACTGAGACGCTTTATGAATAAGGGTACAAAAGGTAGTGGTGGGGATGGTGGGGGAGATAGAGGGGAGGAAGAAGAAAATATAAAGCCAGGTGGAGAGAGAGAAAGATCAGAGAAAGTTATAGCTCCACCACTAGGTCTGTTACGCTGACCGTATTACCACCACACCTGCAATCACGAGTCATGACCGCAGTAAAATTCCACATGACAGTTGAGTCATGGTAACTATGCTTCTCCAAAACTGCACTCTGATGTTGCCGATGGTCATTAGTAGCCTACCAAACTTGCTAACAGCCAGTCGCTAATGACCTGGTATTCAGCGCTCTATTGTCCCTCTATTTCAATGCAAATGCATTCCAAAAATCTAATCAAACACTAAATGTTTTTATTTCACCTTTATTTAACCAGGTAGGCAAGTTGAGAACAAGTTCTCATTTACAACTGCGACCTGGCCAAGATAAAGCAAAGCAGTTCGACACATACAACGACACAAAGTTACACATGGAGTAAAACAAACATACATTCAATAATACAGTATAAACAATATACGATGTGAGCAAATGAGGTGAGATAAGGGAGGTAAAGGCAAAAAAAGGCCATGGTGGCAAAGTAAATACAATATAGCAAGTAAAACACTGGAATGGTAGATTTGCAGTGGAAGAATGTGCAAAGTAGAAATAAAAATTATGGAGTGCAAAGGAGCAAAATAAATAAATTAATTAATTAAATACAGTAGGGAAAGAGGTAGTTGTTTGGGCTAAGTACAGGTGCAGTAATCTGTGAGCTGCTCTGACAGTGAGATTAGACTGACTAATATCTCAGTAGCTTTAAATGGCATATCTGTCCAAATGAATATATTTCCATGGCTGAGTTCAATGCTTCCCCTTCTGGCTATTTGGATAAAATCATAATGCAGTTTCTAAATATATATGGCAGGATAAGCGAGCCCGGATCAAATGAAGAGGGAAAGACGTAGGAGGACTATCCGTACCGAACTTTAAATTGTATTTCCAGGCACTAGCATTTCGTTCCATCCTAAATTGGTTTAGACATGAATCTTCTGCCCCGTTGCGGAGTATAGAGTGAAATATGGTGTCTCCTATTGCCCTGGAAGAGGTGGTCTTCACTGATATAACCCTTAAACAAATGTAAACTACGCTTTGGTCCTTTATTGATCACACAATTTCTATATGGCGTCAAATTGAAAATCGATATAACTGGGATTCAAAATGACATGCCTATACTCCAATATTTCACAATAATGCCTTGTGATCTGGAGGGTGGCCTTTTGCATCCCTCCCAATGGTCCAAATGTGAAATCCATACCCTTGCTGATGTCATGGATAGTAATGGTTCGTGAACATTCCAAGAATTGAAAGACAGATACATACCAGGCAAATCTTTTTTCTATATTTACAATTTAGTTCAGCTTCGCTGGCCTATGGAGTCCCCTGGGAAACCCAACTACCGAACCATCCAATGCTGGGATTTATAAATAAATGATCTGGGCTCCTGAAAAGGACTGATCTCTATAATATAGAAAACTTTTGGAAAGCTCATTCTGAGCTAGTCATACAAAAATGGTCCACAGATCAAATTGAATTCGGAACAACCCTTTAACTGGAACAGAACATTGAAAAACATGACTTTGGCATCCCGTAATCTGAACCATCAATTTATAAATTGTCTGTTCACACACTGTATTTAACACAGAGGAATCGTTTTACGATTAAATTGACCCCAACTCCTAAAATCAGGTAAGCACACTCCGCCATATGTGGGTGTACCCTGCAGTTAAATGCTTCTTGGCAAAGATACAAATTTAATTTAGAAGTGCATGAATGTAAATTCAATGCTTTGCATCTATGTTACTTAACGATGATAGCTCCTTGAATCTCTCAGAGTTGATTAATGCTGACAGTCAACACTGCCGCAAAATATTATGTTGGATCTTACACGGCAATCACCTCACTCTCTCCCAATTTGCCAGTGGATACAGTTACTTTTAGAAGTTAGAACATAATTTGTATTTATTATGGATCCCCATTAGCTGCTGCCTTGGCATTGGAAAACCTTTGTGGTTAAATCTGTTTGAAATTCACTGCTTGACTGAGGGATCTTACAATTGTCTGTATGTGTGGGGTACAGAGATGAGGTAGTCGTTAAACACTTATTGTACACAGAGTGAGTCCATACAACTTGTGTGACTTGTTCAGCAAATGTTTACTTCTGAACTTATCTATGCTTCCAAATGGGTTGAATACTTAACTCAAGACATTTCAGCTTTTAATTAATTTGTAAAAATTTCTAAACATAATTCCATTTTTACATTATGGGGTATTGTGTGTAGGCCAGTGACAATCTCAATTGAATCCATTTTAAATTCAGGCTGTAACACAATAAAAATGTAGAAAAATGTATTCAAACCCCTTCGATTTAAGGCATAGTACCAAATAAAAATGGCCTAGAAGGCCAGCATCCCGGAGTCGCCTTTTCACTGTTGACGTTGAGACTGGTGTTTTGCGGGTACTATTTAATGAAGCTGCCAGTTCAGGACTTGTGAGGCTTCTTTCTCAAACTAGACACTAAATGTACTTGTCCTCTTGATCAGTTGGGCACCGGGGCCTCCCACTCTTTCTATTCTGGTTAGAGCCAGTTGCCACATGTCTCAAATTTTTAGGGAGAATGTAATTGGCATGATGACTGCAGGAATGTTCACCAGAGCGGTTGTCAAATAATTTAAATGTTAATTTCTGTACCATAAGCCACCGCCATTGTTTTAGAGAATTTGGCAATACGTCCAACCGACCTCACAACCGCAGTCCATGTGTATGGCGTCGTGTGGGCGAGCGGTTTACTGATATCAACGTTGTGAACAGAGTGCCCCATGGTGGGGTTATGGTATGGGGAGGCATAAGCTACGGACAACAAATACAATTGCATTTTATCGATGGCAATTTGAATGAACAGAGATACCGTGACGAGATCCCGAGGCCCATTGTCGTGCACGGCTCCATGCCGCAAGGATCTGTACACAATTACTGTAAGCTGAAAACATCCCAGTTCTTCCGTGGCCTACATAGTTCCAAGTTCTTCCGTGGCCTGCATAGTCAGACATGTTACCCGTTGAGCATGTTTGGGATGCTCTGGATCGACGTGTACGACAGCGTGTTCCAGTCCCCGCCAATATCAAACAACTTTGCACTGCCATTGAAGAGGAGTTGGACATCATTCCACAGGCCACAATCAACAGCCTGATTGCCTCTATGCAAAGTAGATGTGTCACGCTGCATGAGGCAAATGGTGGTCACACCAGATACTGACTGGTTTTCTGATCCAGCCTCATTTTTTTAAAGGTATCTGTGACCAACAGATGCATATCTGTATTCTCAGTCATGTGAACTCATTTCAATTGACTGATTTCCTTACATGAACTGAACTGTAAATCTTTGAAATTGTTTCATTTTGTGTTTATTTTCGTTCAGTATATTATTTAGTATGTAAAGACAACATTAAATTGAGAATAGTCTAATGGGTGAGAATATTATCACTTGTGAATGATGCCCAGTGTGTGCAGTCTAAAGAAAAACAGCGCATGCATTATTTTACAACTTTTTCAGCTCATAAGCCTATACGTTTTGATAAGGTTTGTATCACAGTTTGTATCATGGCCAAATTACTCAAAGCGTAGCCTATAAGCCTAGGACCCCTGGAACAGGGTTGGAGAGCCCATAGCCAACAGAACTTGGTGAACCGTGTTCTTATAAGCCCAGTCATTGCGCCATGGCGTGTGAACAGAGTTTTGACTGGCCACCATTTAAAAGAGGATCCCAGCTTTCTTGTGATGCTATATTTATTGCTCAATTCTTAAAATTAAGCACATTAATCCTCTTTATGACCAGTGTAGCCTACCTGGCATATACAAAAAATTAAATCGCACGTAACATTCTTTCTATTTGAGTGCAGGCTACAGATTTTTTTTGTGTGGGCCATTCTAAAAATAAAAATGCACAAATATGTAAACACCAGATTACATTGAGAATAGTCAGATAGTTGAGAATATTATCAAGTACTTGTCAAATTGTGAATGAGAGACTGATGAAGTGTGTGCAACCTGAGCAAGAAACAGCAGAGCGCATGCCTTTCATCCAACTCTTTTCAAATCATCATTAGTCGCACAACTAAAGTTGCATACATAACTACATATTCAGCATATAGAAGGACCTGTTTCAAATGATCACTTTGTTAACCACAACACAGAATAGCCATTTGTGGGCACACCCTCTGAAGTCAATATCCTTTCTATTATATTCTTCTTCCTATCAAATAATGCCACGGAATTCTAAGAAAATCCTGTAAAAATAATTAGTGTAGCCCACAGCCATATGGCAGAGCCAGATCAGGGCCTAACATGAGGACAACTCAAAATATGCTGTTCTGTTCTTCGGTATAGGTTAAATTTTCTTCATATAATGGTTCTTTAGATCTACTTAAAATAATTAATTTATTGTGATGGTGTAGGCTATATTAAATGGATTTATTAGACTTTTTAAAATGCAGATGTTCCAAAGATCTGCATCAGAGTTGCTTGTAGGCTATGCGTGGAAGCCCAAAGATGCTAAATGTTTTGTTATTTAAAAGGAATATTACAGTGAGACAGGCAGTTATTTGCATAACAGTTACCGGCTGATAAAATGTCATGACCGACAATTTCATCACTGCTTGCTGGCGACACTGATTTATTTAGAATTCAAGGCACACTTAACCAGCATGGCTAAAACGGCATTCTGCAGCGATACGCCATTCCATCTGGTTTGGGACTGTCATTTTTCAAGGGCTATTTGACCAAGAAGGAGAGTGATGGAGTGCTGCATCAGATGATCTGGCCTCCACAATCACCCGACCTCAACCCAATTGAGATGGTTTGGGATGAGTTGGACCTCAGAGTGAAGGAAAATCAGCAAACAAGTGCTCAGTATATGTGGGAACTACTTCAAGACTGTTGGAAAATCATTCCAGGTGAAGCTAGTTCAGAGAATGCTAAGAGTGTGCAAAGCTGTCATCAAGGTGGCTACTTAGAAGATTCTCAAATATAAAATCTATATTTGTGTAACACTTTTGTTTACTACATGATTCCATGTGTTATTTCATAGTTTTGATCTCTTCACTATAATTCTACAATGTAGAAAATAGTAAAAAGAAAAGAAAAACCCTGGAATGAGTAGGTGTCCAAACTTCTGACAGGTACTGTATCTCATCTATTGTTCACTCACCTGAAGCAGAGAGAGAGCCCAGATTCTCCTGAACTTCACACAGCAGAGCGAGGATCGCGAGACCAACACCCCCACCTGGTACAGTGTCTGGTACCTGAAAACACACACACACACACACACACACAAAGAATGTTAATAGCTTTACACCACTTAATCAGAGAAGTTTACATTCACCTTAGCCAAATACATTTTAACTCAGATTTTCATAATTCCTGACATTTAATCCTAGTAAAAATTCCCTGTTTTAGGTCAGTTAGGATCACCACTTTATTTTAAGAATGTGAAATGTCAGAATAATAGTACAGTGATTTATTTCAACTTTTATTTCTTTCATCACATTCCCAGTGAGTCAGAAGTTTATATACACTCAATTAGTATTTGGTAGCATTGCCTTTAAATTGTTTAACTTGGGTCAAATGTTTTGGGTAGCCTTCCATAAGCTTCCCACAATAAGTTGGGTGAATTTTGGCCCATTCCTCCTGACAGAGCTGGTGTAACTGAGTCAGGTTTGTAGGTCTCCTTGCTCGCACACGGTTCTTCAGTTCTGCCCACACATTTTCTGTAGGGTTGAGGTCAGGGATTTGTGATGGCCACTCCAATACCTCGACTTTGTTGTCCTTAACATTTTTGGGATAGGGGGCATTTTCACTTTTGGATGAATAGCGTGCCCAGAGTGAACTGCCTCCTACTCTGTCCCACATGTTAATATATGCATATTATTATTAGTATTGGATAGAGAACACTCTGAAGTTTCTAAAACTGTTTGAGTATAACAGAACTCCTATGGCAGGCAAAAACCTGGGAAAAATCCAACCAGGAAGTGGGAAATCTGAGGTTTGTAGTTTTTCCAATATACAGTGTCTGTGGGGTCATTTTGCACTTCCCAAGGCTTCCACTAGATATCAACTGTCTTTAGAACCTTGTTTGAGGCTTCTACTGTGAAGGGGGTCTGAATGAGAGGGGAATGAGCCAGGTGTGTGGCAGAGTGCCATGGGCTTGTGACTTTGCGTTCATGTGAGAGTTACCTCGCGTTCCATTGCTTTTCTACAGACAAAGGAATTCTCCAGTTGGAACATTAATACATTTTTATGTTAAAAACATCCTAAAGATTGATTCTATACTTCGTTTGACATGTTTCATACGACCTGTAACGTAACCTTTCGAGTTTTTGTCTGGACGTAGTGCTCGTGCCTCATGAAGATGGATTACTGGGTTGAATATGCTAACAACAAGTCTCTATTTGGACATAAATAATGGACTTCATGGAACAAATCAGTCATTTATTGTTGAACTGGGATTCCTGGGAGTGCCTTCTGATGAAGATCATCAAAGTTAAGTGAATATTTATAATGTTATTTCTAACTTCTGTTGACTCCAACATGGCGGATATTTCTTTGGCTGGATTGGGCACTGAGCGCCGTACTCAGATGATGCTTTTTCCATAAAGTAAAAAAAAAAATCTGACACAGCGGTTGCATTATGGATATGTCTATCTTTAATTCTGTGAGTAACACTATCTTTTATCAATGTTTATTGAGTACTTCTGCAAAATCACCGGATGTTTTGGAATCAAAACATTACTTCACGTAACGCGCCAATGTAAACTGAGATTTTTGGATATAAATATGCACATTATTGAACAAAACATACATGTATTGTTTAACATGATGTCCTATGATGAAGATCAAAGGTTAGTGATTAATTTTATCTATATTTCTGCTTTTTGTGACTCCTATCTTTGGCTGGAAAAATGGCTGTGTTTTTTTTTGACTTGGCTATGCACTAACAATCATATGTTGTGCTTTCGCTGTAAAGCCATTTTGAAATCAGACACGATGGGTAGATTAACAAGAAGCTTCTTTCATTTGTTGTATTGGACTTGTTAATGTGTAAAAGTTACATATTTCCCAAAAATATTTTTGAATTTTGCACACTGCCTTTTCAGCAGAATGTTGTCGAGGGGGTTCTGCTAGCCTGCCCTAGAAAGGTTAAGCCATTTTGCCAAAACTTTGGAAGTATGCTTGGGGTCATTGTCCATTTGGAAGATCCATTTGCATCCAAGCTTTAACTTCCTGAATGATGTCTTGAAATGTTGCTTCGAAATATCTATATAGATGTCATCATGACGGAGGAACATTTTTTTGTGAAGTGCACCAGTCCCTCCAGAAGCAAAGCACCCCCACAACATGATGCTGCCACCCCCGTGCTTCACAGTTGGAATCCTCCCCCTTTCTCCTCCAAACATATCGATGGTCATTATGGCCAAACAGTTATATTTTTGTTTCATCAGACCAGAGGACATTTCCCAAAAAAGTACAATCTTCGTCCCCATGAGCAGTTGCAAACCGTAGTCTGGCTTTTTTATGGCGGTTTTGGAGCAGTGGTTTCTTCCTTGCTGAGTGGCCTTTCAGGTTATGTCGATATAGGACTCGTTTTACTGTGGATGTAGATACTTTTGAACCCGTTTCCTCCAGCATCTCCACAAGGTGCTTTGCTGTTGTTCTGGGAATGATTTGCACTTTTCGCAACAAAGTACGTTCATTTCTAGGAGACAGAATGAGTCTCCTTCCTGAGCGGTATGAAGGCTGCATGGTCCCATGGTGTTTATACTTGCGTACCATTGTTTGTACATATGAACGTGGTACCTTCAGGCATTTGGAAATTGGTCCCAAGGATCAACCAGACTGGGAGAGGTCTACAATAATTTTTCTGAGGTCTTGGCTGATTTCTCTTGATTTTCCCGTGATGTCAAGAAAAGAGGCACTGCATTTGAAGGTAGGCCTTGAAATACATCCACAGATACACCTACAATTGACTCGAATGTTGTCAATTAGCCTATCAGAAGCATAAATCCATGACATCATTATCTTGTATTTTCCTAGCTGTTTAAAGTCACAGTCAACTTAGTGTATGTAAACTTCTGACCACCTGGAATTGTGATAGTGACCGATAAGTGAAATAATCTGTCTGTAAACAATTGTTGGAAAAATTACTTGTGTCATGCACAAAGTAGATTTCCTAACCGACTTGCCAAAACTATAGTTTGTTAACAAGAAATTTGTGGAGTGGTTGAAAAACGAGTTTTAATGAATCCAACCTATGTGTATGTACATTTCTGACTTCAACTGTAAATGCTACAAAATCCACCTTCTTCACAATAAGTGTATCTAGATCAGTTGATTGACGTATACCATTTGCAACTGATTGAGGTGCATCCAACGCCACATCTTCTCCAACACTGTGGCCTCTTGCCCCATCAACTCTTTTCAAAACCTCCACATAGGAGATTTGCTGTACAGCCCTGATCCTTGACACCTCAACCTCTTTCACCATAACAGGGCACTGAGGGAATTCAGGAATATAATCCCCACCACAATTGCAACATTCAATAATGTCTGCATACACTTGACACGTGGCCAAATGTTTTACACTTCTTGCATTGCATCGGGTTTTGCACAAACACTCTCACAAAGTATATTTTACAGTCCAATCAGAACAGTATTCAGACTCCTTGACTTTTTCTACATTTTATTACATTGCAGCCTTATTCTAACATGTATAAAAACATATTCCCTCATCAATCTACACACAATACCCCATAATGACAAAGTGAAAACATGTTTTTTGAAATTTTAGCAAATTTATTACAAATAAAAAACAGAAATACCTTATTTACATAAGAATTCAGACCTTTCCCTCCATCCTGTTTCCAATGATCATCCTTAAGCGGTCTCTTCAACTTGATTGGAGTCCACCTGTGGTAAATTCAATTGAATGGACATGATTTGGAAAGGCACACACCTGTTCATATAAGGTTCCACAGTTGACAGTGCATATCAAATACAATAAAATAACATTTTATTGGTCACATACACGTGTTTAGCAGATGTTAATGCGGGTGTAGCAAAATGCTTGTGCTTCTAGTTCTGACAGTGCATGTCACGTTCTGACCTTTATTTCCTTTGTTTTATATTTATTTAGTATGGTCAGGGCGTGAGTTGGGTGGGTAGTCTGTTTGTTTTTCTATGATTTGGGTATTTCTATGTTTCACCCTAGTATGGTTCTCAATCAGAGGCAGGTGTCATTAGTTGTCTCTGATTGAGAATCATACTTAGGTAGCCTGGGTTTAACTGTGTGTTTGTGGGTGATTGTTCCTGTCTCTGTGTTTGCACCAGATAGGACTGTTTTTTGGTTTTCCACGTTTATTGTTTTGTAGTGTTCGTGTTTATCGTTTTTTCATTAAACATGAGTAACCACCACGCCGCATTTTGTTCCGCTTCTCCTTCACAACAGGAAAACCGTTACAGAATCACCCACCACAACAGGACCAAGCGGCGTGGTAACGGGCAACAGCAACAGCAGCAGCAGGAGAAGGAACAGAGGCAGCAGCAGTAGGAACAGCAACAGCGAGGTCAGGATTTCGGGACATGGGAGCAGAATCTGAACTACACAACTTGGGAGGAGATAGACAGGTGGGCGGTCGACCCAGGGAGAGTGCCGGAGCCCGCCTGGGATTCGATGGAACAGTGCGCGGAAGGTTACAGGAGAATGACGTTGGCGAAGCAAGCACGGCGGCGCGGACGGAAGCCCGAGAGTCAGCCCCAAAAATGTATTGGGGGGGGGGGGGGGCACAGGGGGAGTGTGGCAGAGTCAGGAGTCAGACCTGAGCTAACTCCCCCCATTTATCGTGAGGAGCCAAGGAGGAGCTCAGAACCAGAGCTGGTGCTGGAGGTGAGCGAAGCAGAGACTGAAGGAGTTAATGGGGAAATTGGAGGAGAGAGACATGAGGGAGTTGCTGGTTAGGTGCACGAGGCACGACATTAGCCCGACGGAGCGTGTCAGGGATTTAATGGCACCGGGGTCAGCTCTCCATACTCATCCTGAGGTGCGTGCGAGGGGTCTGGTGAAGACTGTGCCAGCCTCACGCACCAGGCCTCCTGTGCATCTCCCTAGCCTTGCACGTCCTGTGCCATCTCAGCACTACAGTGCTCCTAGCAGTGCTAACCGTGGCGGGCGTGGTGCTGGTCAGGCACCGTGTTATGCAGTGGTTCGCACGGTGTCCCCAGTACGCGTGCTTAGCCCGGTGCGCTACATCCCAGCTCCCCACATCTGCCGGGCTAGGGTGGAGATCCAGCCAGGGCGGTTGGTGCCAGCCCTGCTCTCAAGATCTCCAGTACGCCTTCAATGTCTGGTCCATCCAGTGCCACCTCCACACACCAGCCCTCCGGTGGCAGCTCCCCGCACCAGGCTTCCTGTGCGTGTCCTCGGCCCAGTACCACCAGTGCCAGCACCACGCATCAGGCCTACAGTGCCTCCCGCCTGTTCGGCGCTGCCAGAGCTCCCGCCCCTCAGTCCAGAGGCGCAAGAGCCCCTCATTCCAGAGGCGCCAGAGCTCCTTAGTCCAGCGCTGCCAGAGCCTTCCTCTCCAGCGTCGCCGGAGCTTCCCGTCTGCCCAGCGTCATCTGAGCTTCCCGTCTGCCCAGCGCCATCTGAGCCTCCCGTCTGCCCAGCGCCGCCTGAGCCTCCCGTCTGCCCAGCGCCGCCTGAGCCTCCCGTCTGCCCAGCGCCGCCTGAGCCGCCCGTCTGCCCAGCGCCGCCTGAGCCGCCCGTCTGCCCAGCGCCGCCTGAGCCGCCCGTCTGCCCAGCGCCGCCTGAGCCGCCCGTCTGCCCAGCGCCGCCTGAGCCGCCCGTCTGCCCAGCGCCGCCTGAGCAGCCCGTCTGCCCAGCGCCGCCTGAGCCGCCCGTCTGCCCAGCGCCGCCTGAGCCGCCCGTCTGCCCAGCGCCGCCAGTGCCGCCAGTCTGCCAGGAGCCGCCAGTGCCGCCAGTCTGCCAGGAGCCGCCAGTGCCGCCAGTCTGCCAGGAGCCGCCAGTGCCGCCAGTCTGCCAGGAGCCGCCAGTGCCGCCAGTCTGCCAGGAGCCGCCAGTGCCGCCAGTCAGCCAGGGGCCGCCAGTGCCGCCAGTCAGCCAGGGGCCGCCAGTCAACCACCCGTCTGCCCAGCGCCGCCTGAGCCACCCGTCTGCCCAGCGCCGCCTGAGCCGCCCGTCTGCCCAGCGCCGCCTGAGCCACCCGTCTGCCCAGCGCCGCCTGAGCCGCCCGTCTGCCCAGCGCCGCCTGAGCCGCCCGTCTGCCCAGCGCCGCCTGAGCCGCCCGTCTGCCCAGCGCCGCCTGAGCCACCCGTCTGCCCAGCGCCGCCTGAGCCGCCCGTCTGCCCAGCGCCGCCTGAGCAGCCCGTCTGCCCAGCGCCGCCTGAGCCGCCCGTCTGCCCAGCGCCGCCAGTGCCGCCAGTCTGCCAGGAGCCGCCAGTGCCGCCAGTCTGCCAGGAGCCGCCAGTGCCGCCAGTCTGCCAGGAGCCGCCAGTGCCGCCAGTCTGCCAGGAGCCGCCAGTGCCGCCAGTCTGCCAGGAGCCGCCAGTGCCGCCAGTCAGCCAGGGGCTGCCAGTGCCGCCAGTCAGCCAGGGGCCGCCAGTCAGCCACCCGTCTGCCCAGCGCCGCCTGAGCCACCCGTCTGCCCAGCGCCGCCTGAGCCACCCGTCTGCCCAGCGCCGCCTGAGCCACCCGTCTGCCCAGCGCCGCCTGAGCCACCCGTCTGCCCATCGCCGCCTGAGCCACCCGTCTGCCCAGCGCCGCCTGAGCCACCCGTCTGCCCAGCGCCGCCTGAGCCACCCGTCTGCCCAGCGCCGCCTGAGCAACCCGTCTGCCCAGCGCCGCCTGAGCCGCCCGTCTGCCCAGCGCCGCCTGAGCCGCCCGTCTGCCAGGAGCCGCCAGTGCCGCCAGTCTGCCAGGAGCCGCCAGTGCCGCCAGTCAGCCAGGGGCCGCCAGTGCCGCCAGTCAGCCAGGGACCGCCAGTCAGCCAGGGGCCGCCAGTGCCGCCAGTCAGCCAGGGGCCGCCAGTCAGCCAGGGGCCGCCAGTGCCGCCAGTCAGCCAGGGGCCGCCAGTGCCGCCAGTCAGCCAGGGGCCGCCAGTGCCGCCAGTCAGCCAGGGGCCGCCAGTCAGCCAGTCAGCCAGGAGCCCCTCAGCCCAGAGGCGCCAGAGCCCCTCAGCCCAGAGGCGCCAGAGCCCCTCAACCCAGAGGCGCCAGAGCCCCTCTGTCCCGAGCAGCTGCACCTCTGTCCCGAGCAGCTGCACCTCTGTCCCGAGCTGCCCCTCTGTCCAGTGGGGTCATTGAGAGGGGTTGCCAGGGTTAGAGAGCCATGGAGGCGGACAATGAGGCGGACTAAGACAATAGTGAAGTGGGGTCCGCGTCCCGCGTCAGAGCCGCCACCGCGGACAGACGCCCACCCAGACCCTCCCCTATAGGTCAAGGTTTTGCGGCCGGAGTCCGCACCTTTGGGGGGGGGGGGGGGGTACTGTCACGTTCTGACCTTTATTTCCTTTGTTTTGTATTTATTTAGTATGGTCAGGGCGTGAGTTGGGTGGGCAGTCTGTTTGTTTTTCTATGATTTGGGTATTTCTATGTTTCGGCCTAGTATGGTTCTCAATCAGAGGCAGGTGTCATTAGTTGTCTCTGATTGAGAATCATACTCATGTAGCCTGGGTTTAACTGTGTGTTTGTGGGTGATTGTTCCTGTCTCTGTGTTTGCACCAGATAGGACTGTTTTTTGGTTTTCCACGTTTATTGTTTTGTAGTGTTCGTGTTTATCGTTTTTTCATTAAACATGAGTAACCACCACGCCGCATTTTGGTCCGCTTCTCCTTCACAACAGGAAAACCGTTACAGTGCAACAATATCTAACAAGTAATATCTAACAATTTCCCAACAAATACCAAATTCACACAAATCTAAGTAAAGGAATGGAATTAACAATAAATATATGGATGAGTGATGTCAGAGCGGCATAGACTAAGATACAGTAGATAGTATAGAATACAGTATATACATACGAGATGAGTAATACAAGACATGTAAACATTATTAAAGTGGCCAATGATATCAAGTCTGCGTATGTAGGCAGCAGCCTCTCTGTGCTAGTGATGGCTAACAGTCTGAAGGCCTTGAGATATACGTTTTTTTTTTTTCAGTCTCTCGGTCCCAGCTTTGATGCACCTGTACTGACCTCGCCTTCTGGATGATATTGGGGTGAACAGGCAGTGGCTCTGATGGTTGTTGTCCTTGATATGTTTTCCCTTCCTGTGACATCGGGTGCATCGGGTGCTGTAGGCATAGAGTTATAACTCACAGAGTTATATGTTGTCTATTAAGGAATATGTTGGTACATAGGCAAAGAGGAAGGGTCAACAGACAACTCGTGACCACAGTGAAACTAACAACAGGAAATATGTCTGGTCCCCAACCAGGGTGGGGAGAAACCGTTGGGTGTGCAGTAGATTGTGTAACATATGGTAGCAGAAGATAAGCAATGTATGTGTTGGAACGGAATTGAAAAACAGCTTTGTCATGGTCCAGGAGGAGGAGAGCCATTTTCGTAAGACATGACGCAATGTGGGATATATAAAACTGATGTACTTTGTGATTATGTTCAGTACTCTTGAGAATAAACGCAATTAATTGATTTTGAGACTGGTCTATGTCCATTTTATGCAAATAAGTATCTTACACATTCTTAGAAACTGACAGAGTGTTTTAATTGATTGATTAACATATAGGAATAAAATTCCTTTAACAACAGGGAGTACAGGAGGGTGCTGAGCACGCAACCTTGTGGTGTCTGTGGGGTCATTTTGCACTTCCTAAGGCTTCCACTAGATGTCAAC
This sequence comes from Oncorhynchus mykiss, assembly GCF_013265735.2. Taxonomy (NCBI): domain Eukaryota; kingdom Metazoa; phylum Chordata; class Actinopteri; order Salmoniformes; family Salmonidae; genus Oncorhynchus; species Oncorhynchus mykiss. Next base: position 61,115,436 of record NC_048576.1, read on the forward strand.
AGTCTTTAGAACCTTGCTTGAGGCTTTTACTTACCCAGGTTCGAATCCAGGCTGTGTCACAACTAGCCGTGATTGGGAGTCCCATAGGGAGGCGCACAATTGGCCCAGTGTCGTCCGGGTATTGCTAGTGTGGGCCGTCATTGTAAATAAGAATTTGTTCTCAACTGACTTGCCTAGTTAAAATAAAGGTTACATTTGACCATGAAGCCCTGATTCACAGTGTCCTCTGAACAGCTGATGTGTATGTTACTTGACTCTGTGAAGCATTTATTTGGGCTGCAAATTCTGCGGCTGGTAACTCAAATGAACTTATCCTCTGCCGTAGAGGTAACTCTGGGTCTTCCTTTCCTGTGGCGGTCCTCATGAGAGCCAGTTTCATCATAGCACTTGAAGAAACTTTCAAAGTTCTTGAAATTGACCAGACTGACTGACCTTCATGTCTTCAAGTAATGATGGACTGTCGTTTCCCTTTGCTTATTTGAGCTGTTCTTGCCATGGTCTTGGTCTTTTACCAAATAGGGCTATCTTCTGTATACCACCCCTACCTTGTCACAACACAACTGATTGGCTCAAATGCATTAAGAAGGAAAGAAATTCCACAAATTAACTTTTAACAAGGCACACCTGTTAATGGATATGCATTCCAGGTGACAACCTCATGAAGCTGGTTGAGAGAATGCCACGAGTTTGCAAAGCTGTCATCAATGTAAAGGGTGGCTACTTTGAAGAATCTACAACAATAAAATATATTTGGATTTGTTTAACACTTTGTTTTGTTACTACTTGATTCCATATGTGTTATATCAAAGTTTTGATGTCTTCACTATTATAGTAAAGAGTAAAAATAAAGAAAATCCCTGTAATGAGTAGGTGTGTCCAAACTTTTGACTGATAATGTACATATTGTAATCATGCAGGTTAATTGTTCTTAGGTCGGGATTCAGTCCATGGAGCGCTGAGCCATTTAAAGGTAACCAGGCCTTGCCTGGTTCCTCTCTATAGTAAACACAAACTCTGGTTGAAAACTAGAAATGTCAGTGGACACTATTTCTTTAATTGAATAGCTTGAGATAGAAATATCACCTCATCTCTCTTTTTGAGAATTTGCATTCTGAAAATAAAATAGAACATGATTTTATCAGTAACCCAGATGAGCAGCCTGCTATCATTGGAACTGTTAATCAGATTGCACATGTGTAACATTGATGTAATCTAAGCATGGACGTCTATAAAGCTGGACTTCAGTCAGTCAGTGTCTATCCATCAAACAGCCGTCTGGTTGGTTGGATACTGACAGGAAAAGCTATGGGTTTTTGGGGACTACTGTCTGTAATTTTGCTGGTCCAAGATGCTGCAGGTGAGGTCAACAAAAATGTATTAATTAAAAGAGCATCAACTCGTTTTTAGCTTGCTTGGTCCACAGTAACTATTACATTCATCAGATAGTGACAACATTTTTTTTACTGGTGTTTTAATTTGAGCATCATTAGCCTACATATTTGGGCATGTACATAATTGTTTTGCCATCCACTAGAACAAAGAACTTCAAGCATATCTCTCTGTTTTGGCATTAGTTACCACTAAGGGCTCGATTCAAACCATATGCATAGCTCAGATTTAAATGTAAATGTAATTTCCAACTGAGACGACATATGTAGCATTTACCGTGGCATGAATGCAGCTTCTGCTAACGCGGGAATATTGCCTTAAAATGTATTGCACTTTTGTGCAGCTCTTCAGCGCTTCGAATATCACCACTACATATAAATACTTATCACCACTATATCCTTTTAAAGGGGAAATCTGCAGTTGCTACATCCAATTAGGACGTATAAATTAAGCTGATTCTTGAAGAATATCACTTAATAAATGCCTCATGAGGTGAGTTTGGGACCCATCAGAACCCAAAGCTTATTTTACTCCAATGTTTTGCAAAGTAAATGTAAACAAACATTATATAGCCTCAAATCATGTTTAAAACTGTAATTGTGATATCATAGATGGTCAGTCCTTGCATCCAGAGCTCTGTCTGTGAATTTGAAAGTGGTTACAATCCTCCTGCCCAATCCCTCCACTTTTTACAGAGACAGGGGTGGGGAGGATCACTTTGTTATTATTTCAACTGCTCAGATGTTCTAGTGCGGTGGCACTAATTTCAGAGTTCTGACAGGAGCAAAGTATCAAATGCAGAGTGTTTGTACATGAAACTGTGTCACAGTCTGGCATTCTTTCCACCCTCCATCTCCTCCCTCTCTAGAATCGTTTGTGCCCCAGGCTCGGAGCTCTATCGCGGGGGGAAAGGATGCTCAAAAGGGCAGCTGGCCGTGGATAGTCTACCTTTTAATCACGGATAATACAGGCTCCTTTAGCTGTGGCGGATCCCTCCTTACTGAGGAATGGGTGCTCACCGCTGCACACTGTGTTGACCCGTAAGTGTGTTTGTGTGTGAAGGAGGTTTGCATGTTGAACTCATTATCGTGTCTGCAGCCAAAATGACGTTTTTTCCATGGTTGTAATTTTCTTAACGTGTCTACAAGCAGAAAACCAGTTTACCAACTAGAATGACATCATTATAATTTCAAAGGCCAAATTTGCTTGCTGGAATAGAACCGAAAGATTTGTATGAAATATATCAATGTCTGTGTAATGTTTCAATCCAACCTGGACTAAGGGGTAGACATAACAGAGTAAACGTAAATCTGAACCATGCCGATTAGTATGATGTTACGTTTAGTATGGTATCTATTCATTTGTGGATGTCCATCATCCATTTTGTATGATATGTTACAAATGACAATTCATATGATATGTTAGGAATTGCAATTCGTACAATATGTTACGAATTGCAAGTCCTACAATATGTTATGAATTTTCTAAATGTTTAGTAGCAAGGTAGCTAAAAAAGTAGTAACTAGTTGCAAAGTTGCTAATAAAATAAAATGCTACCGTTGTCTGTGATAAGATCCGTGATAAGATTCAAACACAGCTTTGGGTTAATTCACATTACAACCATCCTACTTTCGTTTTTTGCCTTAAGTAACATATCTTATGTAACCATATCAAATGTAACATATTCTAATTTCAGTGTCCTGGATTTAAATGTACTATGTTACACCTAGTCTATGAGACCAGGCTGTTTTACCTGTCTGCATGTGTATTAGGAATGACAACCCTATTCCAGACAATTCCTTCATTCGTCTGGGGACACACAGCCTGAATGAGCCATCAGTGTTTTATCGAACCATCTCACGCATCGTCAGTCACCCACAGTACCAGCGTTTTGCCCTGCTGCACGACATCGCTTTGGTGAAGATGAGAGAAAAGGTGTCCTTTTCCTCTCTGGTGAAGCCCATGTCCCTGCCCAAACCGAGTGATAACTTTGGCCCAGGGTCGAAGTGCTTCGTCGCTGGCTGGGGCGATGTCGGGAACAATGGTGAGCAAACACACAGCAACACCGATATACAAACACTCACAGTGCCAGGTTCTAAAGCATAGCTTTGGTTGGTTTGGTCTTGATTGAATGTCAGCATTAAATTCTGTGGGCGACATTTTAGTAGTGTAAAATGATTTACCACAAACCTCATTATAAAGCTGGTGGTTCCAGCATTGAATGCTGACTGGCTGAAATGCTGATTGGATATGACCCCCCAAAATGTTTTACCTTTCTAATTATGTTGGTAACCAGTTTATAATAGCAATAAGGCACCTCTGGGGTTTGAGGTATATGGCTAATATACCACAGCTAATGGCTGTATCCCAGCACTCCACGTTGTGCATGGCCGGGGTATATTGGCCATATATCACACCCCTTCGTGCTTTATTGCTTAATTATAATCTTGCAGTGTGATTTATAAACTTTTATTTACTCAGAGGAACCCAATTGAGACCAGTTTCTTCTTTTCCCTCCCTCCAGTGAAATTGTCTGGTAATAGGACCCTCCAGGAGCTGAAGTTGCCCATCGTGAAACGAAGCACCTGTAAGAAAAAGTTTCCGGACCTCACTGACAACATGCTGTGTGCTGGCTCCATAAAAGGGAAAGACTCCTGTCTGGTGAGTCTTCTTTCCTGGTCTCCTGATTGGTACATATACATGTTTTATACAAACACAGACCCTCCCTCTGCAATGGTTTTCTTCTGGGGAAAGAGAGGCGGACCAAAATGCAGCGTGGTTAGTTTTGTACATCTTTAATAAAGATGAAAGTACAACAATCTACAAAACAAGAAACGTGGAAAAACCAAAACAGTCCTATCTTTTTTTTTTTTTTGAAAAAATAATTTATTACATTCAATACCATTCATTCTTTACAACTCATAATTTTTATTCATACTTCAATAATGGTATTTTAATGTAACTAAACAAGAAACCCCAAACAAAACCTCAGGGGAGCATCTTCCCTCCCCGTCATCCTACAAACTACCTTTCCCTATCTCCCCGTCCCTAATCTATCCTCTTACAAATCTAAATGACACCCAGCCCTAAACCCCCCTTCCACCTCTCCCGGGCAGCATGCTGCCCCCACTTCCTCTCCTCCCTCTTCATCCTCCCCTTCAAATCTCCTTCCACCCTCCTCACTATCCCTTCCACCCCCCAATCTCTCCCTGTCTTCACCATGTTCTGCCTGGCTTCCCACAGCCCCCGTTTAAAGAGACTCATGAGAAGCCAGAGCAGAAACCTGTCCCTATCCGCCCCTCTCGCTCTCCCTACACCTCTCTCTAACCTGGCCCACGTCAATACAAAATCCCCCCTTACCAAACCTAACAACACCTAGCCCATACTACTCCGGCAAAGGCACAGTCCCAAAAGACATGGCGCACAGTCTCCTCCCTGCCACAAGAGGATCTTGGACAGGTGGGGATTGCACCAAACTATACCGGTACATGATGGATAGTACCGGCAAGCACTTATGGAGGCTCAACCAATTCAGGTCCTTGAGCCTGTTGTCCAGACCCCGCGCCTGCACTCCCTCCCAGACCACTTCCGAGATGCCCACTACAGGCGTCGGACTCCCTGCCTTTCTGACCTCCTCGTACAGGTGCCTGTGATCTAAACCTACTCGGGCAACTTCAACCTCAGGGTGCGCACGCAGCCACTTGGCCGCATGACCAAAGTGCCACGGCAGCTGTTCCGCCCGAGGACCCGTGTTAGACCACACCATTACGCTTCTCGCCTGATACGAGAAGAACACCCGCTGGAAGTAACCGGACGGGTGTATCACTGGATGAGCAAGCTCCATTAACAAGAAAGAAACAAAAATTGCGTCCAGCTTGAGGGGGAAATGTGGTACCCCCCTACCTCCCTCCCCGATGGGACAGAGCATGCGTGCCCTGGTGACCCACTCGCACCTGCCACTCCACATGAACTGAAACACAAGCCTCACTAGAGGCCTCCTCAGACTAGCCGGCAATGGGTAGATGTACGCCAAATACAAAAGAGACGGCAACACATCCACCTTTAGGACCAGGACTTTGCCCATAAAAGACAAATACCTAGCCTTCCACATTGCTAGCTTCCTCTGTACCACTGCGATACGCATGTTCCAGTTTAGCGTCGCTGAGCTGGAGGTCTCAAAATGGACCCCGAGAATCTTCAGGGCCCCCTCACAGAGAGATAACCCCCTGGGCACATCCGTTCTACCACGCCATCTTCCGAAAAACTTGACGGAAGACTTTGCATGGTTCAGAACTGCTCCCGACGCTCGGGTGAAATCCCCAAAGATGGCAAGGGACCTTGTCAGGCACGAGTCCTTGCACAGCAGCAAGGAAGTGGCGTACTGCGTCATCTTAACACGCAGCCCACCACTTCCAGGGATCAACAAGCCTTCCACCCCTGTGTCTGCCCTAATGGCAGCCCCCAGAGGCTCCATGTACAGAACGAAGAGGAGAGCCGAGAGTGGGCACCCCTGCCTGACCCCAGACGAGAGGTCAAAAACGTCACCCAAGTGACTATTTACACTAACTCGGCACCCCGCTCCAACATATAATGTACGAATCCATCCTATGAACTTCTCCCCAAATCCTAATCGACCTAACACTCTGAATAAAAAGGATCTATTCACGCGATCAAAGGCTTTCGCCTGATCTAGCGCTGCTACCATTAAAGGCAGTCCTCTATCTTCAACCCAAGCGATGGAGTCCCTGATTAACTGTAGGTTCCATCTAATAGAGCGGCCCTCTACCCCACACGTCTGATCCTCATGGACGACGTAGGGAAGGGCTGTGCGCAACCGGTCTGCTAAAACCTTTGCAAGTAGCTTGTAATCTACACACAGCATGGTCAACGGCCGCCAGTTGCCAAGGTCTGTTACTTCCCTATTCTTATATAAAAGTGACAGCACACCAACAGCCATTGATCCCCCCGGGACCCCCGTCTCAAGGATGGCCTTCAAGACTTCGAGGACCACTGGTCCAAGTATACCCCAAAACTTGAGATAAAACTCAGCCGGCAGCCCATCCATCCCAGGCACCTTCCCTTTTCCCATCCTCCTAAGAGCGCTCTCAACCTCTTCCAGTGAAATCTGGGCCTCCATCACTTCTCTAATGTCCTCCGGCAACCGCCTGGACAAGTGTTCTAAAAACACATTTCCCTGCTCTACATCTATTTCCCTTTCCTTAAATAAACCTTGGAAATGATCAGTTGTCACCCTGACCATATGGTTCTCTAACTATACTACCATTTTCTTCCCTAACGCCATGCATTACCTTCCTACTCTGTCTGGCCCTAACCGACTTAAAGAACATAGCAGAACAAGTCTCATTGTGTTCTAGAAAGCCACTATGCGCACGCTCCAGGAAAGCTCGAGCCTTCTGCTCCTGCAACTCCCTGAGCTGCGCCTTTAGGGTTGCGGATCTCTCCCAGTCAAACGACCCGCAGAGGTTGCCTGCCTCGTACTCGAGTTCAATTAACCTTTGGATACGATCCACCTCCCTACTCTCCTCCCTTTTTTTCCTCTTGCAATACCCTATTATAAAAGCCCTAATCCTCACCTTAACTAATTCCCACCACTCTAACACCCCCTCGCACATGGACCTGAGGCCTTCAAGCCTCCAAAAGAAACCATAAAACCCGTCAACAAAAGCCTGCTCCTCCAGCACATCCCGATCTAACTTCCAGTACCCCTTACCAAAGAGGCAGACTGGCGACCCCACCTGCAGAAGCACCCCGTCGTGATCCGAAAAGAAAACAGGCAACAGCCGCCCAGACAACTTACCCAAAGACCTGGGTAAAAAAATATAGTCGAGCCTCTGCGCAACCACCCTGGAGTTGCGCCATGTAGGACCGGCCATTTTCGGAGTAGTGTGCAGGCCACCATCAACCAGACCATGGCAAGCCATTAGCCCGGTGATGGCGCCTGCACTGCTATCCCCCCCTATTCCTAAATCTGTATTAAAATCCCCCCCTATCACTAATTTCCTATTTGTGACACACAGGGGCGCCAGACAGTCCACCATCTCCCTCCTGTCTGCCACCACCTGTGGCCCATACACCACCATTAATCTAAATTTACAATCCCTTATCGTGACATCCACCCCTATAACCCTCCCCTGCATCACCACAAAAGAACCCTCCACTTTTACCTCCCTGTGCCCACACAAAATCCCTACCCCCGATGAGTGCACCCCCCCAATACCCCAAACCGACTCCCCTTTGTCCCACTCCTTCTTAAACCTACTAACATCCCCTCCATCCCTCAGGTGAACCTCCTGTAAAAAACAAAAATCAAACCCCACACCCTCCAAATAACTAAAAACCGCCCTCCTATTAACATAATCCCTTAAACCCCTTACATTTAAACTAACAAAAGTAAAATTAGACCCCATGAAATAATAAAATAGAAACATGTAATACACTCAAATACTAAACCCAGACAGAAAAAAAACAAAAACAGGAGACTCACCCGATGCTCCCCTGCTTCATATCTACCGGTGATAACACCATCCGTACTCCCGACGTCCCCCCCTCTTCCTCCATCTCACCAACCCAGGATGCAGGAATAGTGTTTGGCTCCGGGGTGCCCTGCACCCTGGGTCTACCCCCACACTCCTCCCCCTCCCCAGCGCTGCAGCTGTTTTGGAAAAAAATAGGGGAGGCTGAGTCCCCAAACAAAAAACTCCCCACCTCCTCCTGCACCCAGTCCTGAGACTTGTTAGGTGTGTCCCCACCCAACAAAAGTTGAGGGCCTGGGGAAACCAGCAGCAACCTAGAGGTTTCTCCCACCCCCATCACTCTCTTGACCATCCCCTCCCTCTCACTGTCGGCCAATCGCACCCTCCTCTTCATTCTCTTCTTTGGTGATGGCGGCAGTGGAGAGATACCACCCCCCCCCCCCCCCCGCCAGTTCCTCCACCATACCCCTCATCTCTTCCACCAGGGCACTTTCCCCCCACTCCACTTGCTCTTCCACCATCTCCTTCTCCACCACTCCTCCCTCGCTTTCTTCTCTCTCATGCTCCTCCACTCGCTTGCCTTCGCCGCTTTTCCTGGTTCTCCTACTCCCGTGTCTTCCGTTTCCTTCTCTCTTCCATCCGCCACTTCTTGCTCCTCCTCCTTCCTTGCGACCCTCCCCTCTGGACCTGTACTCTGGTCATGAGGCATTCTTCCTTCCCCTCCTCTTCTTCCCCCATCCCCCGCTCCTGCTCCCCCCCCCAGCCACAGACGCGTATGACCTCGTGGCACGCCTTAGGCTCGTCACAATCCTTCGCCTCGTGCTCCCCAGATCCACAAAATCTGCATTTTCTTGCGCTGCACGAGGCGAAGATGTGGCCATAGGCCATACAGCGCCTGCGAAATGGAGGCTGACGTGCATAAAACAATGTCCCCCTGTCAGCCCCCAGGGAGAACATAGCAGGAGGATGGAGGTAGCCACCATGTCCCTTTGGGTCCTCCCTGAGGAGGGCCTGGAAGCCTCTCCTCCCATTCCAAAACCCAAGGGAGTCTTTGAGGTGCCTTGCTGAGGAGACGTTATCCATGTATCTCCCCAGAAAGGCCCTCACCTCTTCGTCCTTAACGTATGGGTTGTATATGTTGACAGTTACAAACCTAAAGTTGTTCCTCGCCAGGCTTGTTATTTCATAGTGGTTCATCGGCCTCTCACCTCCCACTGCTCTTGCCCTTCTCAGGATATCATCGTGTTTCTCCTCTGTATATAGTGCCACGTCGTATGCTCCCTCCAACGAGTTGCCTTGGAAACAAAACACGTCCTTCACCGTCAGCTTTAGAATCCCCATCAATATTATCCTTCCAAAAGTTTCCCGTCCTAAAGGCTCCAACTCCTTTTCCTTCCAAGCAAACCGAATCGTGTTGGCCAGCCCAATCCCAGGGACCGACCGTGTATTTTGCACCATCTCCGCAAGGAGAATGGCGCTCGTTCTCTTCTCTTCCAAAACAAGGAAAAAAGAAAAAACCAAAGTGACTGAGCCTATCTGGTGCCACAAACACAAAGACAGGAACAATCACCCACAAAACCCAACACAAAACAGGCTACCTAAATATGGTTCCCAATCAGAGACAATGACTAACACCAGCCTCTGATTGAGAACCATATCAGGCCAAACATAGAAATAGACAAACCAGACACACAACATAGAATGCCCACCCAGCTCACGTCCTGACCAACACTAAAACAAGGAAAACACACGAACGATGGTCAGAACGTGACACCCTCTCTCTCTCACACACACACACACACGTGGGCACACACACTAGTGATGCGCCAGTCCCCGTGAGGCGGGCGGGTTTAGGGTCATGAAATATTGTTAATTATTCAACAAATGTTCAAGAGGGAAAAAAAGGAACTGTACAGAGCATTCTCTATATTTTTGGGTAAGGTTCTTAGATTTTTCACTTTATCACATAATCAGCTGGTTGTGGATGGGTTATAAGCAATTGTGGGTAGGTGCAGGTGAACAAACAGCTGACCCACATCACTGACACACACACACACGCTCTTTCTCTCTCTCTATCGTTCTCTCTCACATACACACGCACACTTACTTGAATGTTGTAAATGTATGTTTGTGTTGTTTTCTTGGTTCTACAGGGGGACTCTGGTGGGCCGTTGGTTTGTCCCTCATCTGGTGTGTTGGTCCAGGTGGGAATCGTGAGTTTTGGGGATATCAATGGCTGTGCTTTGAAAGGCTTCCCTGGAGTCTACACCCGTGTGAAACGCTACATGGACTTCATCAGCGAGACTATAACCTCAGACAGACAGGCTTCTGCTGAGGCCTAGGTCACCATGAAACACTGTCTGTTTTACAGTCCATATCCCCCTCTCGCTCTGTCTTCCCTTTCTCTTCAGTTCCCTATTGAGCCAAAGTCCTTACTTGAGATGCAGCTGGAAGTGATTTAAAATGACAAGATATTGGTATTGATTGTGAATTACTTTGTGGTTTTATTCTTTACCAGACCTTTAAATTATTTTCCAATATATTTCGAAGTATTTAGTCAACTCTTCCTTGAAAATACAAGATGTTGAATCTGTATTTGAAATATTTATTTGAAATATTTAAGTACTCTATGCATTTGAAACCAGGTCTGTTTGAACACAGGGGTATTTGTACATGATTTGGAAACAAGTAATTGAAAATAGTTTAAAATATAATGTATAGAAAATGATTAGAAAATATACAGAAAATACATCTTTAAAATATAAATACTTTAATAAACATGTATTTGAACCCAGGTCTGTTGTAAAAAAAAAAATGTTCAATGACTTACTGGCTATGTCCTTTTCAATAGTAGCTCCTTAGTAAACTGCAAGCATCAACCCTTCCGTTTCAGTTTTTTTTGTGTGAGAGTGTCACAAAATAGAAAGTGACTTGTTCTAGAATCTAGGTTGAGCGGTATGAAGCAGCGACCAGAGCTAAGGTCCTCTCTTATCATCTGGGCCAGGGATTTCGATATCAAAGTATACAGCAGGAGAGAACAGGGGACATCCTTGTCTGACATCCATGATCTCTACATGCCAGGCATGTGCACAGATAGGGCTCCACCAGTGCTCAAGCCTTTTGCCCATACTATGAGTAAGGGCCCTTTTGCCCTTCTATCAGCTCGTAATTTTTTTTTAGTTGATTAATTACTTTATAGTGTCTTTAAAAATATAGATTTGATATGTAACGAATTGCACAAACTATCGCATTTAATATTTGTGAATCTTGAAAAATATCTCCTCCCCCACACTCCCACCTCAAGTGTGCACTTGCCTGACTTCTGCATGTAGTGCGATGTACAGTAATTGGCTATCCGGTGGTGAGTTTGAATACTGGTAGGCTACCTTTGAGTTGGCCCTGTCATGTATGTCTTGTACTGTTATGGACAGAGAAGGGGGCAATTCACTTGTTTGTTAGTAAGCGGCAGATGCAAACTCAAATCAAGTAAAACATTGTTTGGTTTGACAGCATAGCTAACTAGCTAGCTAACTAGCAGATTTACATCATAATGATCAGCTGATAGCCTCTTTTCCCAATGTCACTCTTTATCCCACTGGGCACACAGTGGTTCAAATAACATTGTTTACACATCATTTGAATGAAATTATTTTGAACTAATGTGGAATAGACGTTGAATTGACGTCTGTGCCCAGTGGGACGTCTCTAGTTATTACCCTACTAGGAGTCACTGGCATGAGTGTGTTGTTGCATTAGATAAATAGGTCATTGCAACAAAACAAAAAACAATTTGATACAGAAACAGTTTGTAAATTATGAATTTTGAGTTGTGAATTTTCTGGCTGCATTTTTCATTTTGAGAACCTGCATCCCCAAAGGTCTGTGTCTGGCCATGCTACATGCAGCAAAGTTTAATGGGATCGTGGTGGAAACTAATGATGCACCGATATGACATTTCTGGCCGATACCAAACTACACTGGTAAGCGATATAAAGATTTGTTGCGGCCTTTTAAACATTCTAGTACAGTTAAATAGTTAACATACACATGGACGCAGCGGTCTAAGGCACTGCATCACAATGCAAGAGGAGTCATTACAGTCCCTGGTTTGAATCCAGGCTGTGTGGGAGTTAATGGAATGTAACTAGGTGCAGCTGCCATGCTGAGGAAACATATTAACAATAATTAAATTAACAGGAAGTAGTAAGGACAATAATTACATTGGCCAGATGGAGAAATGGTGACACCTAGTGCATTTACCGTAGGATAACATGCCAAAGATTACATTAAGCTAATGTACATGAGTGCATTTGTTACACCTGGACATACTAATGTCAGGAGTACGTGGAGAGAGGATGGTAGCAAGATGACCAACATCTGAAACATAAGTGTGCAATACATGTATTATTATTTTGTATGACATAAGAGGTCCCGCCACCATTATAATCTAACCCGAAGCAGATGTGGGCATTATTGGGCGTGAACAAGCAAAGAACTTGGACTCAAAGATAATGGTGGCGAGAGGACGAGGGGAGTGATTTCATTTACATATGGGATGTACCATATGTTGTATGTAAGGATGAAAAGCTATAAAGGCAAAGCTCTGTGCTCAGAGAGGTTGGTTGTTCCACGGATCAGCACAGCTTTGCTACTTTGTAAGAAAGTCAATTTTGAGTTCTAAGTAAGAGTGTTATATTCTGAGGCAATATTCCACACCATATTTTGGCGAGCTTGCCAGGAGTTGAAGGGACCATAGGACAGTGGCGTTTTTGGCTGGCGGCGGTTTTTCTGGGCAATCTCACAAATGTGTGGCCACCCAGCTATATCAGATAAGCTTGTTCTTACATAGTTGAATGTTTGTGTAAATTGCTTCAGGGATTCTGTCTCAGCGGGAACGGTGTCATGTAGGTCTCTCCTTACATTTCTTAAAAACCTAGTAATGCTTAGAGCTTTTGAATTCAGTAAACTGCATGCTTAAGCTTTGGGGGTTGTTAAACATCATTTTGTATGTGCATTTGTGAGGACTAAGTGTCGTTGGTCCAGAGAAAGGATTACGCAGCCTCTCTGTGACAGTTAATTGAATTAAGTTGAGAGGAGTGCGTCTAGCTCTCACTGGGAAGAGGGAATGAAATCAATAGATGTTGGATAAAAGGAACTGTGTAAAGATAGGACATTGACATAATAGTGTGTTAAGTGACTATTTTGTCATACATAGAATGTGTTAAATAAAGTATTAAACAAGGCATATATAGTACATGACATTGTATGAAGTGGAAAGATAAAACATACAGATGAGCATAAGCTATACTATATGGTTAAAATAAATAGTAATAACGAACACATAAAGAACAGTACCGTGGCATAGTTTATAGTACCTACTAGAGATACTATAGCACCGTGAAGGACGGTAAGGAGGAAACAGTGGGTAATTAAGTACTCTGTAGCAGCAGAACCTTTAGGGAATATAGCCTAAGGAGAGGACAGACATGTAAGGTTACAGAAACTAGAAGAGAGAGTGGGTTTTGAGTAAATTCAGTAAAATAGGAAGTAGTGCAGAGAAAAGATTAAATAGGAATAAAAAACAATAAGTAACAGTAGGATAGAATATAATAAGTGAATAAATAAAGATAAAGTACAAACATTATAAACAGCTGAAATAAAAATAGAAAGGTATTAAATAGCATATAACACTGAATAAAGTTAAGATAATAAAATAAGTCAACTGATACAATGAACAGAACACCAGTAGAGATCTTAGAGGCTAGACACCCCTAAGCAAAGAATAAATAATAAAGACTTCTATAAAATGGGAAAAACGCATAAAGAAATTGAACACTAAATGGCCAGCGGCAGGGACATTGGATGTCTCTGTGTGTGAGGAAATGGAGACTCTGATAAAGAATCACAAACCAAATGACAAGAAACAGAAAAGGAAATATAAGCGATAGAGAGAAAATGAATTACTAAGAATGTTCAAGGAAGAAGGAGTTGGTCTGTTGAAAAGCATGAAGACAGCATGAAGACAGCAAGAAAAATGCTGAAGATTAATAAAAACATGCAAAGGAAAGACAGAGTTGGTGACTGTTAAGATATTTTATCAAGGTTTAAGATAAATGATTAAATAATTCTACCAAGAAACTTAACCATTAGGGATGTAGAATGAACAAGGAGTAATAAAAAAAAAAACATATCTCCAACTAGGTTGGAGGGGGGGGAAGAGAGGAATGCATGTGTGTGCCAAACGAAAACAAAGTGGACTCCTTAACATATGTTGGAACCGACTCAGAGTCCCGTCGTAGACAACCACCTAGGGATGAGGACACAGAGGATGCTGATTCACCAGGCGGGAGCCCGGAAAGACCAGGAGCAGCGGAGGAAATTGAGACGCTGGGGAGGAGTCAGCAGACCAGGTGGAAGCCAGGATGCACCAAGAGGAGGACGAAAGCGAGACAATGCTGCAAACAACGGATATTCTCTCCTGAAGGGCCAGAGAGTCCGGGGGGGGGGGGGGGAAGAGAGAGTGGGTTTTGAAATTATTTATGAATTTATTTACAAATTATGGTGGGAAATAAGTATTTGGTCAATAACAAAAGCTTATCTCAATACTTTGTTATCCTTTTATAACTAGGGGGCAGTATTTTCATTTTTGGATAAAAAACCTTTCCGTTTTAAACGGGATATTTTGTCACGACAGAATGCTCGATTATGCATATAATTGACAGATAGAAAACACTCTGACGTTTCCAAAACTGCAAAGATATTGTCTGTGAGTGCAACAGAACTGATGTTACAGGCGAAACCCAGATAAAAATCCAATCAGGAAGTGCCGCATTTTTTGAAACCGCCTCATGCCAATGACTCCTTTTAATGTGAATGAGCTACGAATGAGCTTACATTTTCTATGTATTCCCCAAGGTGTCTACAGCATTGTGACGTCTTTTTACGCATTTATGTTGAAGAATAGCCGTAAGGGACCACATTTAGCAAGTGGTCACATGATGGCTCCGGCAGAAAATCTTGTGTAAAGTACACAAGTAGCCATCTTTCCAATCGCTTCTTATTAGAAACCAATTGTCCCGACGGATATATTATCGAATATATATGTGGAAAAACACCTTGAGGATTGATTCTAAACAACGTTTGCCATGTTTCTATCGATATTATGGAACTAATTTGGAAAAAAAGTTTGGCGTTGTAGTGACTGCATTTTCCGGTCGATTTCTCAGCAAAACGTGAAGAACAAATGGAGCTATTTTGCCTACAAAAATAATATTTTTGGAAAAAAGGAACATTTGCTATCTAACTGGGAGTCTCCTGAGTGAAAACATCTGAAGTTCTTCAAAGGTAAATTATTTAATTTGATTGCTTTTCTTATTTTCATGAAAATGTTGCCTGATGCTAGCAGAGCCTAGCCATAGCATTATGCCATGATAAACTTACACAAATGCTTGTCTAGCGTTGGCTGTAAAGCAAATTTAAAAATCTGAGATGACAGTGTGATTAACAAAAGGCTAAGCTGTGTCTCAATATATTTCATTTGTGATTTTCATGAATAGGAAAATGTTCTCGGAAGATTTATGTCCGCTGCGTTATGCTAATTAGTTTGAGGCTATGATTACGCTCCCGCATGCGGGATGGGTAGTATCAAGAAGTTATATACCCTTTGTTGGCAATGACAGAGGTCAAACGTTTTCCACCAGTCTTCACAAGGTTTTCACACACTGTTGCTGGCATTTTGGCCCATTCCTCCATGCAGATCTCCTCTAGAGCAGTGATGTTTTGGGGCTGATGCTGGGCAACACAAACTTTCAACAGATTTGGAGACTGGCTAGGCCACTACAGGACCTTGAAATGCTTCTTACGAAGCCACTCCTTCGTTGCCCGGGCGGTGTGTTTGGGATCATTGTCATGCTGAAAGACCCAGCCACGTTTCATCTTCAATGCCCTTGCTGATGGAAGAATGTTTTCACTCAAAATCTCACGATACATGGCCCCATTCATTCTTTCCTTTACACGGATCAGTCGTCCTGGTCCCTTTGCAGAAAAACAGCCCCAAAGCATGATGTTTCCACCCCCATGCTTCACAGTAGGTATGGTGTTCTTTGGATGCAACTCAGCATTCTTTGTCCTCCAAACACGACAAGTTGAGTTTTTACCAAAAAGTTATATTTTGATTTCATCTGACCATATGACATTCTCCCAATCTTCTTCTGGATCATCCAAATGCTCTCTAGCAAACTTCAGACGGGCCTGGACATGTACTGGCTTAAGCAGGGGGACACGTCTGGCACTGCAGGATTTGAGTCCCTGGCGGCGTAGTGTGTTACTGATGGTAGGCTTTGTTACTTTGGTCCCAGCTCTCTGCAGGTCATTCACCGTGTGGTTCTGGGATTTTTGCTCACCGTTCTTGTGATCATTTTGACCCCACGGGGTGAGATCTTGCGTGGAGCCCCAGATCGAGGGAGATTATCAGTGGTCTTGTATGTCTTCCATTTCCTAATAATTTTTCCCAGAGTTGATTTCTTCAAACCAAGCTGCTTACCTATTGCAGATTCAGTCTTCCCAGCCTGGTGCAGGTCTACAATTTTGTTTCTGGTGTCCTTTGACAGCTCTTTGGTCTTGGCCATAGTGGAGTTTGGAGTGTGACTGTTTGAGGTTGTGGACAGGTGTCTTTTATACTAATAACAAGTTCAAACAGTTGCCATTAATACAGGTAACGAGTAGAGGACAGAGGAGCCTCTTAAAGAATAAGTTACAGGTCTGTGAGAGCCAGAATTCTTGCTTGTTTGTAGGTGACCAAATACTTATTTTCCACCATAATTTGCAAATAAATTCATTAACAATCCTACAATGTGATTTTCTGGATTTTGTTTCTCATTTTGTCTGGATCTCAACTGGACAAAAGTACTATTGTTAAAGGAAAATATGAATGCTTCTATAGCTATGGTACTGATGGAATTGATGTAGGAAACACTACTGTCAAGTGTGCCACTATTTGGGTGTTAGAATCTGCAGGAGTTCGCACATTTGATGAGAAAGGTTTGTTTGAGAATAGGAAAGGTTTGTGTGGGCACATAACTCAGGTTGCACCATCTCTCACTATGTTGAAAAATCAGGACACAGAGGTATCGCTGATAGTTTTTGGATGTGTGGGAAAAACAGAGTCTTGAATGTTTTACCTGAAGGTTGGACTGGTCTTTGTGCTTTAGTCAGAGCAATTCAACAGGTTACCATTATTAAATCACAACAGGATGACTATGTTAAAACTAGAGTTAGAAGGGCTTATGAATCAGATCCTAAAGTATACCTTGATGCAATTGGACAACCTAGAGGAGTACCTAATGAGTTTATGGCCAGAGATGAGATTAGATCAGGATTTGAATCTATATTCTTGTGGATAACGCCTAACAAGAATGTAGAGTGGATTCATTATATTTACTATAATCAACAGAGGTTCATTAACTATACTGACTCTGCTTTAACTGCATTGGGAGAAGAGGTACAGGCTACCAGTAAGATGACATGGCAGAATAGACAAGCTTTCAACTGGCTCTTAGCAGAAAAGGGGTGTGTTTGTGTAATGTTTGGAGATGAATGTTGCACTTTCGTTCCCAATACACTGCACCTAATGGATCTTTCTCTATTGCTATGGCCAAACTTAAAGGATTAAGAGCAGACGTTAAGGCTAATGCTGGGTTTGATACTCATGCTTGGGATTGGTTGGACCTAGCTTTGGGAAAGTGGGGTGCTATGTTTTCTAGAATGGCTATTATGCTGGGTGGGGGTCTATTGGCGCTGGGTATTGTGTTTTGTTGTGTTTTACCCTTGGTGAAATCTCTTGTGGTTCATACAACAGTTAGGCAGATGTCGTTACGTAGAGCTAAACCAAGGGATTTGAGTGGTTTGAGGGGTTATGTGCCTGATAGCTGGTTTGATAAGTATGGTATAATTCATCGCCTGTTGTAATTAACCCCGTGCCTGAGAAACCTGGACATTATACTAATGGGTTTGGAGAGCCTTGCAATACTTTTGGAGGACCTCTTGATTGCCCTTTTGGTAATCCTAATCGTCTCCATGGGGTGACTCCGGGAGGTGGTTATGCTTGTAAGGGAATACCCCCCTGAAATGGACAAAAATGAATGGCAACATATTGGCATTGGACAAACCATGTACACGATGTCCAATACCACCCAATGTGGCGTTGATTCATGCAAAGTATATTGCAAATGCCATATGGCAATTGCCAGTTGTAACACTTCAAAAATCCAACAGGGCGCTCCACCGGGGTTTTTCATATTGGAAATGCAACCCAAGTCAACATCCAAAAGCAACATTTTTAAAAATGGATTTTTTTGTCAAAAACTTATCACATATCTTAAAAAAAGTGCTTTCTGGACCGTTTTTTGAAATTCTTTAGATTTTTTTGTCAATTACACATGTGTAAGAACTGTATGAATATACTTTTGTCCAATTTTGTTATCATAATTTATTTTTTTTTAATTACATGCGCATAAGGCATATGTTTTGTCCATTTGCCATATGATTTCATAGGAAGTCAAAAGTCAAAAATGTCAAAATTTGGTAAAAAACTTCACACATCCTTAAAAAAGTGCTTTCTGGACCGTTTTTCAAAATTCTTACGATTTTTGTGTCAATTACACATGTATAAGAACTTTATCAACATACTTTAGTCATACTTTATTATCATATTTTTTTTTGTTTTACTTGTGCATAAGGCATATGTTTTCTCCATTTGGAATATGATTTCATAGGAAGTCAAAAGTCAAAAGTCAAAAATGTCAACATTTGGTAAAAAACTTCACACATCCTTAAAAAAGTGCTTTCTGGACCGTTTTTCAAAATTCTTACGATTTTTGTGTCAATTACACATGTATAAGAACTTTATCAACATACTTTAGTCATACTTTATTATCATATTTTTTTTTGTTTTACTTGTGCATAAGGCATATGTTTTCTCCATTTGGAATATGATTTCATAGGAAGTCAAAAGTCAAAAGTCAAAAATGTCAAAATTTTATAAAAAACTTCACACACCCTTAAAAAAGTGCTTTCTGGACCGTTTTTTCGAATTTGTTTCGATTTTAAGACAATTAATCATGTGTAAGAAGTGTATGAATATACTTTTGTAAAATGTTATTATCATAAATTTTTTTTTTTTTACTTGTGCATAAGGAATATGATTTGTCCATTTGCAATATGATTTCATAGGAAGTCAAAAGTCAAAGTCAAAAGTCAATTTTTTTGGGGCCAAAATTGACTGAACTGATGAACTCGGGATGGCCGGGCAGTGATAGTTGTTCATTTCCATCACTCGTTGTGTTGATTTCATCATGTCCATTTGGTGATGTTTTTTCACTATAGAATCATATTGCAAATGCACGTGCATTTGCAATATGTTTCAATGGGCATTTACCATCACGAATTTGTCATGCTATAAAAATCCTGCAGGAATGTGAAATTGACTGGCCCAATGAACTCGGGATGGCTTTGCAGTGATTCTGGTTCATCTCAATCGCTCGTTAGGGTTGATTTCAGAATGTCACTTTGGTGATGTTTTTTCACTATAGAATCATATTGCAAATGCACGTGCATTGTTGTGCAACTGGTAACCCAAAAATAAAAAAATTGTGATTTCATTATGTCCATTTGTTTATGTTTTCTTACTTTTTCAAAGTCACTGTGCATTTGCAATATGTTTTAATGGGCAGGTACCATCACGAATTTGTCATGCTCAAAATTCAAACTATACTTTGCTCAAACTATACCTTTGTCAACTTGTATTATCATAATTTTTTTTTTTACTTGTGCATAAGGAATATGATTTGTCCATTTGCAATATGATTTCATAGGAAGTCAAAAGTCAAAGTCAAAAGTCAATTTTTTTGGGGCCAAAATTGACTGAACTGATGAACTCGGGATGGCCGGGCAGTGATAGTTGTTCATTTCCATCACTCGTTGTGTTGATTTCATCATGTCCATTTGGTGATGTTTTTTTCACCATTGAATCATATTGCAAATGCACGTGCATTTGCAATATGTTTTAATGGGCAGGTACCATCACGAATTTGTCATGCTATAAAAATCCTGCAGGAATGTGAAATTGACTGGCCCGGTGGACTCGGGATGGCTGGGCAGTGATTCTGGGTCATCTCAATTGCTCGTTAGGGTTGATTTCAGAATGTCACTTTGGTGATGTTTTTTCACTATAGAATCATATTGCAAATGCACATGCATTGTTGTGCAACTGGTAACCGAAAAATAAAAAAATTGTGATGTCCATTTGTTTATGTTTACTTACTTTTTCAAAGTCACTGTGCATTTGCAAAATGTTTTAATGGGCAGGTACCATCACAAATTTGTCATGCTATAAAAATCCTGCAGAAATGTGAAATTGACTGGCCCGATGAACTCGGGATGGCTTTGCAGTGATTCTGGTTCATCTCAATGGCTCGTTAGGGTAGATTTCAGAATGTCGCTTTTGGTGATGGTACCTCACTGTTTAAACATATTGCAAATGGACAAGAGTCAAGTGGACAAGAGTCCATCAGTCAATTAGATATCATTCTGACAACAAACTGATACAAACTGACACCAAACCCACTTTTTCCAACTCGTTTAGTAGCCAACTATTACATACTTCAGAGCTGGCCCAAAATTCACAACGCCTTCGGTTCAAACCATAAAAAAAACATAAAACACGTAGTTACGTTCGAGCTGCGGGTCCATTTCTTATGTTATGTGTTGGCCTAGCGAATCCCAAGTTTCGGCTCGATAGGTCATTTGGTGTCCGAGAAAAACCCTAATTGGTGATGAAAATCCACTATTTTCCATGACTTGCTACGGGGTCCTTGAACGAGCTATCAGACAGAAACGTTGGGGTCTGTCTATATGGGCCAAGACGTTCGCAATGCACCTAGTCTTGCGACTCTGGGATATTTCTAAATGTCGTCATTTTCGTGATGCAAAAATGAATTGAAGGTATTGCAAATGTATGAGGCTGTTTCTCGGTCCGAGAACCTTCTAGAACCACCTAACTCACCACGCACTATCGACATGAGGTCTAGAACAGGATTGTAAAGTTTCGGAACTCTAGGTCTGACGGTTCTTTTTTAGCTCGAACAAAGCTAACTATTGCAGCCACTGTCTGTCTCTACGCACCCCAATACGTCCCTCCTTCCAAGTTGTGTTTTAGTGTGATTTTTTTTTCCTTTGAATTTTTTGGGGAAAAATGACTGATTTACAGTTCATGGGGGTTGCCTAATCACATATATGAAGTTTTGGACAGATCTGACTTTTTTAACCCTTCGAAACAGCCCCTGAGACACCAATTATGGCACTTCCGGTTGGCACAGGAAGCTATAAGTCACCACATATCCTCATTGTGGTATGCTTTTACAGAATCCTGAGTTTTAAGTCTTTACGTTAAGAATTGACTGATTTACACAGGGTTGAATGCACTATGTCTGTCAAACTGCAGGCAGGGTATGGATATACACTTTTAGGTTGTTTTTAATCACTTCCGGTTGGTCCAGGAAGCTTAGAATCAACACAGGTAGACCTCATAGTGGCCTGATGGACTGGTACCGAAGACAGGTTCATACGGCATTCATAACCCATATAGGCTTCAGGTTGAATTTAGGGGTGCAGGCAATGTATTCCTATGGGGAGAGATGTCACTGTAATCTGTGAGATCAAAAAACCCTGTTTTACTGTTAAGGGTTAATGCCACACGGTCAAGGTTAGGCTTGCACAGATCGGAGGGCCGTAGGAACATTCCTGTGGTGGAATTTTTCTTCTCACCCTAACAGTTCTTTCACTGTCACCCAAAAGCAAATGACATTGTGGGGCAGGCTTCATTTTGGGCCTACTATTCTAATGGTCGCTGCGCCTAGACCGAGCGAGCTACGGTCAAGCGGGATATCTCGTTGAACTCGGCACGGCCTAGGGATTATGGTAATGCCATTGCCTGCTCTCTGTGTCTTTAAGCACCGCACTTTGTCACTCCATCCTTGCTGTGTGTGTGTGTGTGAGAGCTTTTCTTTGACATCTGTTGGGAGAAATGACTGACTTACAGTTTATGGGGGTTGCCTAATCACACATATGAAGTTTTGAAAAGATCTGACCTTTTTAACCCTTGGAAACAGCCACTATGACACCATTTAAGGCACTTCTGGTTGGCACAGGAAGCTATAAATAATCTCATATCCTGATTGGGGTATGCCTTTACATAATCCTGAGTTTTAAGTCTTTACGTTAACCTGTTGCGTCTACCAAACCCGGATCCGGGATTCTATTTACAGACCTAAGCTCATTACCATAACGCAACGTTAACTATTCATGAAAATCGCAAATGAAATGAAATAAATATGCCATCTCTCAAGCTTAGCCTTTTGTAAACAACACTGTCATCTCAGATTTTCAAAATATGCTTCTCAACCATAGGAAAACAATCATTTGTGTAAAAGTGGCTAGCTAGCGTAGCATTTAGCGTTAGCATTAGCGTTAGCATCCAGCACGCAAGATTTCAACAAAAACATAAAAGCCTTCGAATAAAATAATTTACCTTTGAAGAACTTCGGATGTTTTCAATGAGGAGACTCTCAGTTAGATAGCAGATGCTCCGTTTTTCCAAAAAAGATTCTTTGTGAATTCGAAATAGCTCCGTTTTCTACATCACATTTGGCTACCAAAAAAAAAACGAAAATTCAGTCCTCAAAACGTGAACTTTTTTCCAAATTAACTCCATAATATCGACTGAAAACATGGCAAACGTTGTTTAGAATCAATCCTCAAGGTGTTTTTCACATATCTCTTCAAATATATATAGTTCGTGGAAGCATGGTTTCTCCCCTCAATCAAATGGAAAAGTACAAGCAGCTGGCGTTTGCGCACCGAATTCCACGCAGGACACCAGGCAGACACTTGGAAAATGTAGTCTCTTATGGTCAATCTTCCAATGATATGCCTACAAATACGTCACAATGCTGCTAACACCTTGGGGGAACGACAGAAAGTGTAGGCTCATTCCTTGCGCAATCACAGCCATATAAGGAGACAATGGAAAACAGAGCTTCAGAGATTCTGCTCATTTCCTGGTTGACGCATCATCTTGGTTTCGCCTGTAGAATGAGTTCTGGGGCACTTACAGACAATATCTTTGCAGATTCTGAAACTTCAGAGTGTTTTCTTTCAATGGAAGGAGTATCAGACCACTGCAAATCTACCAAGACCTGGCCATCCCTCTAAACTTTCAGCTCATACAAGGAGAAGACTGATCAGAGATGCAGCCAAGAGGTCCATGATCACTCTGGATGAACTGCAGAGATCTACAGCTGAGGTGGGAGACTCTGTCCATAGGACAACAATCAGTCGTATATTGCACAAATCTGGCCTTTATGGAAGAGTGGCAAGAAGAAAGCCATTTCTTAAAGATATCCATAAAAAGTGTTGTTTAAAGTTTGCCACAAGCCACCTGGGAGACACACCAAACATGTGGAAGAAGGTGCTCTGGTCAGATGAAACCAAAATTGAACTTTTTGGCAACAATGCAAAACGTTATGTTTGGCGTAAAAGCAACACAGCTCATCACCCTGAACACACCATCCCCACTGTCAAACATGGTGGTGGCAGCATCATGGTTTGGGCCTGCTTTTCTTCAGCAGGGACAGGGAAGATGGTTAAAATTGATGGGAAGATGGATGGAGCCAAATACAGGACCATTCTGGAAGAAAACCTGATGGAGTCTGCAAAAGACCTGAGACTGGGACGGAGATTTGTCTTCCAACAAGACAATGATCCAAAACATAAAGCAAAATCTACAATGGAATGGTTCAAAAATAAACACATCCAGGTGTTAGAATGGCCAAGTCAAAGTCCAGACCTGAATCCAATCGAGAATCTGTGGAAAGAACTGAAAACTGCTGTTCACAAATGCTCTCCATCCAACCTCACTGAGCTCGAGCTGTTTTGCAAGGAGGAATGGGAAAAAATGTCAGTCTCTCGTTGTACAAAACTGATAGAGACATACCCCAAGCGACTTACAGCTGTAATCGCAGCAAAAGGTGGCGCTACAAAGTATTAACTTAAGGGGGCTGAATAATTTTGCACACCCAATTTTTCAGTTTTTGATTTAAAAAAAAGTTTGAAATATCCAATAAATGTCATTCCACTTCATGATTGTGTCCCACTTGTTGTTGATTCTTCACAAAAAAATACAGTTTTATATCTTTATGTTAGAATCCTGAAATGTGGCAAAAGGTCGCAAAGTTCAAGGGGGCCGAATACTTTCGCAAGGCACTGTATATACCCTTTGTTGGCAATGACAGAGGTCAAACGTGTATGTCTTCACAAGGTTTTCACACACTGTTGCTGGTATTATCTTTATTTATTCACTTATATTCTATCCTACTGTAACTTATTGTTTTTTATTCCTATTTGATCTTATCTTTTCTCTGCACTACTTCCTATTTTACTAAATTTACTCAAAACCCACTCTCTCTTCTAGTTTCTGTAACCTTACATGTCTGTCCTCTCCTTAGGCTATATTCCCTAAAGGTTCTGCTGCTACAGAGTACTTAATTACCCACTGTTTCCTCCTACCGTCCTTCACGGTGCTATAGTATCTCTAGTAGGTACTATAAACTATGCCACGGTACTGTTCTTTATGTATTCGTTATTACTATTTATTTTAACCATATAGTATAGCTTATGCTCATCTGTATGTTTTATCTTTCCACTTCATACAATGTCATGTACTATATATGCCTTGTTTAATACTTTATTTAACACATTCTATGTATGACAAAATAGTCACTTAACACACTATTATGTCAATGTCCTATCTTTACACAGTTCCTTTTATCCAACATCTATTGATTTCATTCCCTCTTCCCAGTGAGAGCTAGACGCACTCCTCTCAACTTAATTCAATTAACTGTCACAGAGAGGCTGCGTAATCCTTTCTCTGGACCAACGACACTTAGTCCTCACAAATGCACATACAAAATGATGTTTAACAACCCCCAAAGCTTAAGCATGCAGTTTACTGAATTCAAAAGCTCTAAGCATTACTAGGTTTTTAAGAAATGTAAGGAGAGACCTACATGACACCGTTCCCGCTGAGACAGAATCCCTGAAGCAATTTACACAAACATTCAACTATGTAAGAACAAGCTTATCTGATATAGCTGGGTGGCCACACATTTGTGAGATTGCCCAGAAAAACTGTCGCCAGCCAAAAACGGTCCCTTCAACTCCTGGCAAGCTCGCCAAAATATGGTGTGGAATATTGCCTCAGAATATAACATTCTTACTTAGAACTTGTGAATTCGGCCTCCCGGGTGGCGCAGTGGTTAAGGGCGCTGTACTGCAGCGCCAACTGTGCCATCAGAGTCCCTGGGTTCGCGCCCAGGCTCTGTCGTAACCGGCCGCGACCGGGAGGTCCGTGGGGCGACGCACAATTGGCCTAGCGTCGCCCGGGTTAGGGAGGGCTTGGTCGGTAGGGGCACCAGCGACTCCACCAAGGTGGCCAGGTGCACGGTGTTTCCTCCGGCGCATTGGTGCGGCTGGCTTCCGGGTTGGATGTGCGCTGTGTTAAAGAAGCAGCGGCTTGGTTGGTTGTGTATCGGAGGACGCATGACTTTCAACCTTCGTCTCTCCCGAGCCCGTACGGGAGTTGTAGCGATGAGACAAGATAGTAGCTACTACAACAATTGGATACTACGAAATTGGGGAGAAAAAGGGGTAAAATTCAAAAAAAAAAAATAACTTGTGAATTCAAAATGGACTTTCTTACAAAGTAGCAAAGCCGTGCTGATCCGCGGAACAACCAACCTCTCTGAGCACAGAGCTTTTACATACAACATATGGTACATCCCATATGTAAATGAAATCACTCCCCTCGTCCTCTCGCCACCATTATCTTTGAGTCCAAGTTCTTTGCTTGTTCACGCCCAATAATGACCACATCTGCTTCGGGTTAGATTATAATGGTGGCGGGACCCCTTATGTCGTAGAAAAAAATAATAAATGTATTGCACACTTATGTTTCACATTTTGGTCATTTTGCTACCATCCTCTCTCCACGTACTCCTGACATTAGTATGTCCAGGTGTAACAAATGTAATTTTGTCCTTGGCGAATGTACTCATGTACATTAGCTTAATGTAATTTTTGGCATGTTATCCTACGGTAAATGCACTAGGTATCACCATTTCTCCATCTGGCCAATGTAATTATTGTCCTTACTACTTCCTGTTAATTTAATTATTGTTATTATGTTTCCTCAGCATGGTAGCTGCACCTAGTTACATTCCATTAACTCCCACACAGCCTGGATTCAAACCAGGGACTGTAATGACTCCTCTTGCATTGAGATGCAGTGCCTTAGACCGCTGCGTCCATGTGTGTGTTAACTATTTAACTGTACTAGAATGCTTAAAAGGCCGCAACAAATCTTTATATCGCTTACCGGTGTAGTTTGGTATCGGCCAGAAATGTCATATCGGTGCATCACTAGTTTCCACCACGATCCCATTAAACTTTGCTGCATGTAGCATGGCCAGACACAGACCTTTGGGGATGCAGGTTCTCAAAATGAAAAATGCAGGCAGAAAATTCACAACTCAAAATTCATAATTTACAAACTGTTTCTGTATCAAATTGTTTTTTGTTTTGTTGCAATGACCTATTTATTTAATGCAACAACACACTCATGCCAGTGACTCCTAGTAGGGTAATAACTAGAGACGTCCCACTGGGCACAGACGTCAATTCAACGTCTATTCCACATTAGTTCAAAATAATTTAATTCAAATTACGTGTAAACAATGTTATTTGAACCACTGTGTGCCCAGTGGGATAAAGAGTGACATTGGGAAAAGAGGCTATCAGCTGATCATTATGATGTAAATCTGCTAGTTAGCTAGCTAGTTAGCTATGCTGTCAAACCAAACTATTTTTTACTTGATTTGAGTTTGCATCTGCCGCTTACTAACAAACAAGTGAATTGCCCCCATCTCTGTCCATAACAGTACAAGACATACATGACAGGTCCAACTCAAAAGTAACCTGTGTCGTGGAATAATCAGAATTTGTTGGTAACATATGTAAGATGTTTCATATTCATCATATGTTTGTAAATTACTTCTCATCAAGAATGTTATTTTTGTATAATACTGTGGCAGGGTTGCAGTATCTGTTCTATGTCAAGACTAAGTTGCATGGTCCGCAGAGAGGGGAGAGGTCAAAGTATCATCAAGCGTGTATCTCTTGGCTCCACAATGTCTGTGTGCCAGTCAGTGTGTCTCTGTGAGCTTGTCCAGGATTGGTTGTATTTAGAGTTGGTTGTATCTAAATGACAATTTGATATACGCCTGTTGATATGGAGGATTGGTTTATGGTTCTGGGGTTTGAGTAAGGAGACAAAGCTGAACGATTTATTATGTCTATGCTGTCTGACTATGTGTATTCTTTGTTTTTAAAGGATGGCAGTTGCAATGCAGAAGGGGCTCTCAGAGAATTCATTGTTAGACACACTGAATTGTCTGAGAGTCACAGGATTGTGATAGAGCTCATATAATTAAAAGATGGACTTTGATAACTAACTCTGACTTGTGTTGTAGTTTGCTCCCATGATTTGGTAAATAGAGGAAATTTCCACGACACCTACCAGTATTCAAACTCACCACTTACTGTACATCGCTGTACATCGCACTACATGCAGATGTCAGGCAAGTGCGCACTTGAGGTGGGAGTGTGGGGGAGGAGATATTTTTCAAGATTCACAAATATTAAATGCGATAGTTTGTGCAATTCGTTACATTTAAAATCTATATTTTAAAGAGACTATAAAGTAATTAATCAACAACAAAAAAATTAACGAGCTGATAGGAGGGCAAAAGGGCCCTTACTCATAGTATGGGCAAAAGGCTTGAGCACTGGTGGAGCTCTATCTGTGCACATGTCTGGCATGTAGAGATCATGGATGTCAGACAAGAATGTCCCCTGTCTCTCCTGCTGTATACTTTGATATCGGAATCCCTGGCCCAGATGATAAGAGAGGACCTTAGCTCTGGTCGCTGCTTCACACCGCTCAACCTAGATTCTAGAACCAGTCACTTTCTATTTTGTGACACTCTCACACAAAAAAAAACTGAAACGGAAGGGTTGATGCTTGCAGTTTACTAAGGAGCTACTATTGAAAAGGACATAGCCAGTAAGTCATTGAACATTTTTTTTTTTACAACAGACCTGGGTTCAAATACATGTTTATTAAAGTATTTATATTTTAAAGATGTATTTTCTGTATATTTTCTAATCATTTTCTATACATTATATTTTAAACTATTTTCAATTACTTGTTTCCAAACATTTACAAATACCCCTGTGTTCAAACAGACCTGGTTTCAAATGCATAGAGTACTTAAATATTTCAAATAAATATTTCAAATACAGATTCAACATCTTGTATTTTCAAGGAAGAGTTGACTAAATACTTCGAAATATATTTGAAAATAATTTAAAGAATAAAACCACAAAGTAATTCACAATCAATACCAACATCTTGTCATTTTAAATCACTTCCAGCTGCATCTCAAGTAAGGACTTTGGCTCAAAAGAGAACTGAAGAGAAAGGGAAGACAGAGCGAGAGGCGGATATGGACTGTAAACAGACAGTGTTTCATGGTGACCTAGGCCTAAGCAGAAGCCTGTCTGTCTGAGGTTATAGTCTTGTAGATGAAGTCCATGTAGCATTTCACACGGGTGTAGACTCCAGAGAAGCCTTTCAAAGCACAGCCATTGGTATTCCCAAAACTCACGATTCCCACCTGGACAATCTCACCAGATGAGCGACAAACCAACGGCCCACCAGAGTACCCCTGTAGAACAAAGAAAAACAACACAAACATACATTTACAACATTCAAGTAAGTATGTGTGTACGTGAGAGAGAACGATAGAGAGAAAGAGAGTGTATGTGGGTCAGCTGTTTGTTCACCTGCACCCACCCACAATTGCTAATAACCCATCCACAACCAGCTGATTATGTGATAAAGCGAAAATCTAAGACCCTTACCTGACTCTTACCCAAAAATATAGAAAATGCTCTGTACAGTTCCTTTTTTTCCCCTCTTGAACATTTATTGAACAATTAACAATATTTAATGACCCTAAACCCGCCCGCCCCACGGGGACTGGCACATCACTAGTGTGTGAGAGGGATGGTCCGTGTTTTTATAAAACATGTATACGTACCAATCAGGAGACCAGGAAAGAAGACTCACCTGACAGGAGCCTTTCCCTCTTTCCATGGAGCCAGCATACAGAATGTTGTCAGTGAGGCCCGGAAACTTTTTCTTACAGATTCTCCATTTAAAGATGGTTACCTTCAGCTCCTGGAGGGTCCTATTACCAGACAATTCCACTGGAGGGAGGGAAAAAGAAGAAGAGTAAAATGTAGGATAGAAACTGGTGGGGGAGGAAGTGAACGGGCAGGGAGAATTTAAGGGAGAAATACTCACTAACTACAAACAGAAGCTGGATGAAAACAAAATACATTGTGTAAAGTGCACAAAATACAGTATATCTTATTGTAATCTGGCATTCTGATTTAATTTTGAAATCTTTCTTTAACAATGTGCAAATGTTTCAATTGCTTATTATAACTTAATTATAACTTGTTTTTATATTTTTTTGTTGTTTTATTGATTGTGTTTTTGGGGGGTCCTCAGGGCACCATTGTAAATAAGAAACTGGTCTCAATTGAGTTCCTGTGAGTAAATAAAAGTTTATAAATCACACTGCCAGATTATATTAAGCAATAAAGTACGAGGGGGTGTGATATATGGCCAATATACCCCGGCCATGCACAACGTGGAGTGCTGGGATACAGCCATTAGATGTGGTATATTAGCCATATACCTCAAACCCCAGAGGTGCCTTATTGCTATTATAAACTGGTTACCAACATAATTAGAAAGGTAAAACATTTTGGGGGGGGTCATATCCAATCAGCATTTCAGCCAGTCAGCATTCAATGCTGGAACCACCAGCTTTATAATGAGGTTTGTGGTAAATCATTTTACACTACTAAAATGTCGCCCACAGAATTGAATGCTGACATTCAATCAAAACCAAACCAACCAAAGATATGCTTTAGAACCTGGCACTGTGAGTGTTTGTATATCGGTGTTGCTGTGTGTTTGCTCACCATTGTTCCCGACGTCGCCCCAGCCAGCGATGAAGCAATTTGAGACAAAGTTATCATTCGGTTTGGGCAGGGACATGGGCTTCACCAGGGAGGAAAAGGACACCTTTTTACTCATCTTCACCAAAGCGATGTTGTGCAGCAGGGCCAAATGCTGTTTCTGGTACTGTGGGTGACTGACGATAAGTGAGATGGATCGATAAAACACTGCTGGCTCATTCAGGCTGTGTGTCCCCAGACGAATGAAGGAACTTTCTGGAATAGGGTTTTCATTCCTAATACTAATACACATGCAGACAGATAAAACAGCCTGGTCTCAGACTAGGTGTAACATAGTACATTTAAATCCAGGACACTGAAATTAGAATATGTTACATTTGATATGGTTACATAAGATAGGTTACTTAAGGCAAAAACGAAAGTAAGATGGTTAGTCGGGGTGGATGGGTATAACGTGAATGTCTAGCAACCCAAAGGTTGCGTGTTTGAATGTTATCACGGACAACTTTAGCATTTTATCTTATTAGCAACTTTGCAACTAGTTACTACTTTCTTAGCTACCTTGCTACTAAACATTTAGAAAATGCATAACATATTGTAGGACTTGCAATTCCTAACATATCATATGAATTGTCATTTGTAACATATCATTCGAAATGGATGATGCACATCCACATGCACATCCACAAATGAATAGATACCATACGAAACGTACTCTGTTATGTCTACCCCTGAGTCCAGGTTGGATAGAAACATTACACAGACATTGATATATTTCATACAAACACATACAGATCTTTCGGTTCTATTCCAGCAAGCAAATTTGGCCTTTGAAATTATAATGATGTCATTCTAGTTGGTAAACTGGTTTTCTGCTTGCAGACACGTGAAGAAAATTACAACCATGGAAAAAACGTCATTTTGGTTGCAGACACGATAATGAGTTCAACATGCAAACCTCCTTCACACACAAACACACTTACGGGTCAACACAGTTTGCAGCGGTGAGCACCCATTCCTCAGTAAGGAGGGGATCCGCCACATCTAAAGGAGCCTGTATCATCCGTGATTAAAAGGTTGACTATCCACGGCCAGCTGCCCTTTTGAGCATCCTTTCCCCCCACGATAGAGCTCCGAGCCTGGGGCACAAACGACTCTAGAGAGGGAGGTGATGGAGGGTGGAAAGAATGCCAGACTGTGACACTGTTTCATGTACAAACACTCTGCATTTGATACATGGCTCCTGTCAGAACTCTGAAATTAGTGCCACCGCACCAGAACATCTGAGCAGTTGAAATAATAACAAGTGATATAATAACAATAACAACAAGAAGTGATCCTCCACACCCCTGTCTCGGTAAAAAGTGGAGGGATTGGGCTGGAGGATTGTAACCACTTTCAAATTCACAGGCAGAGCTCTGGATGCAAGGACTGACCATACATGATAATCACAATTACAGTTTTAACCATGTTTTGAGGCTATATAATGTGTGTTTACATTTACTTTGCAAAACATTGGAGTAAAATAAGCGTTGGGTTCTGATGGGTTACAAACTCACCTCATGAGGCATTTATTAAGTGATATTCTTCAAGAATCAGCTTAATTTATAAGTCCTAATTGGATGTAGCAACTGCAGATTTCCCCTTTAAGAGGATATAGTGGTGATATTCGTAGCACTGAAGAGTTGCACAAAAGTGCAATACATTTTAAGGCAATGTTCCCGCGTTAGCCGAAGCGGCATTCATGCCACGGTAAATGCTACATATGTCGTCTCAGTTGGAAATTACATTTACATTTAAATCTGAGCTAGAAATATGGTTTGAATCGAGCGCTTAGTGATCACTAATGCCAAAACAGAGAGATATGCTTGAAGTTCTTTTTTAATTCCGTTCCAACACATACATTGCTTATGTTCTGCTACCATATGTTACACAATCTACTGCACAACGGTTTCTCCCCACCCTGGTTGGGGACCAGACATATTTCCTGTTGTTAGTTTCACTGTGGTCACGAGTTGTCTGTTGACGTCTTGCTTTCGGACAAGCTAAACACGTTATTTGCCCGCTTTGAGGATATCACAGTGCTACCGACGCGGCCAGCTACCAAGGACTGTGTGCTCTCCTGCTCCGTGGCCGACATGAGTAAGATGTTTAAACGTGTTAACTCTCACTAGGCTGCCGCCCCGTGTCGGCATCCCTAGCCTCGTACTCAGAGCAAGCGCAGACCAGCTGGCTGCTGTGTTAAGAACGTATTCAATCTCTCCCTATCCCAGTCTGCTGTCCCCACATGGTTCAAGATGGCCACTACTGTTCGTGTACCCAAGAATGCAAAGGTAACTAAACTAAATGACTATCATAGCACTCACTTCTGTCATCATGAAGTGCTTTGAGAGACTAGTCAAGGATCATATCACCTCTACTTTACCTGTCACCCTAGACCCACTTCAATTTGCTTACCACCCCAATAGGTCCACAGACGATGCAATCGCCATCACACTGCACACTGCTCTATCCCATCTGGACAAGAGGAATACCTATGTAAGAATGCTGTTCATTGACTATAGCTCAGCATTCAACACCATAGTACCCTCCAAGCTCATCATTAACCTCTCTAGGAAATGTGGGACGGTAGCGTCCCACCCCGCCAACAGCCAGTGAAAGTGCAGGGCGCCAAATTCAAGACAACAAAAATCTCATAATTAAAATTCCTCAAGCATACAAGTATTTTACACCATTTTAAAGATAAAATTCTCATTAATCCAGTCACAGTGTCTGATTTCAAAAAGGCTTTACAGTGAAACCCCAACAAATGATTATGTTAGGTAAGCACCTAGTCACAGAAAAACACAGCCATTTTTCCAGCCAAAGAGAAGTCAACAAAAGCAGAAATATAGATAAAATGAATCACAAACCTTTGATGATCTTCATCAGATGACACTCATAGGACTCCATGTTACACAATACATGTATGTTTTGTTCGATAAAGTGCATATTTATATCCAACAATCTAATTTTACATCGGCGTGTTATGTTCAGTAGTTCCAAAACATGCAGTGATTTTGCAGAGAGCCACATCAATTTACAGAAATACTCATAATAAACATTGATTAAAGATACAACTATTATACATGGAACTTTAGATAAACTTCTCCTTAGTGCAACCGCTGTGTCAGATTTCAGAAAACTTTACGGAAAAAGCACACCATGCAATAATCTGAGTACAGCGCTCAGAGCCCAAACGAGCCATTAAAACTTCTTCGAGATAGGGGGCGCTCTTTTCATTTTTGGATAAAAAAATGTCCCGTTTTAAACAAGATATTTTGTCACGAAAAGATGCTCGACTATGCATGTAATTGACA
The DNA here is from genome assembly GCF_013265735.2 of Oncorhynchus mykiss. Lineage (NCBI taxonomy): Eukaryota > Metazoa > Chordata > Actinopteri > Salmoniformes > Salmonidae > Oncorhynchus > Oncorhynchus mykiss. The sequence continues at coordinate 61,148,905 of NC_048576.1, forward strand.
GCTTTGGAAATAAACAACTCTGACGTTTCCAAAACTGCAAAGATATGATCTGTGAGTGCCCCAGAACTAATGCTACAGGCGAAACCAAGATGAAATTTCATACAGGAAATGGTCCAGATTTTGAATGCCCTGTGTTCCAATGTCTCCTTATATGGCTGTGAATGCGCCAGGAATGTGCCTGCACTTTCTGTCGTTTCCCCAAGGTGTCTGCAGCATTGTGACGTATTTGTAGGCATATCATTGGAAGATTGACCATAAGAGACTACATTTACCAGGTGTCCGCCCGGTGTCCTCCGTCGAAATTATTGCGTAATCTCCAGGTCCATGCGCGTTCCATTTTCTTCAGAGGAGAAAGTCAACTGCTACGAATGATTTCTCATCGATAGATATGTGAAACACACCTTGAGGATTGATTCTAAACAACGTTTGCCATGTTTCTGTCGATATTATGGAGTTAATTTGGAAAAAAGTTTGCGTTGTTATGACTTAATTTTCATTTTTTTTCTTACCCAAACGTGATGAACAAAACGGAGCGATTTGTCCTACACAAATAATCTTTTTGGAAAAACTGAACATTTGCTATCTAACTGAGAGTCTCCTCATTGAAAACATCTGAAGTTCTTCAAAAGTAAATGATTTTATTTGAATGCTTTTCTTGTTTTTGTGAAAATGTTGCATGCTGAATGCTAGGCTTAATGCTATGCTAGGCTATCAATACTCTTACACAAATGCTTGTTTAGCTATGGTTCAAAAGCATATTTTGAAAATCTGAGATGACAGTGTTGTTAACAAAAGGCTAAGCTTGAGAGCTAATATATTTATTTCATTTCATTTGCGATTTTCATGAATAGTTAACGTTGCGTTATGGTAATGAGCTTGAGGCTATAAATAGGATCCCGGATACGGGATTGCTCGTCGCAACAGGTTAAGATATCCGCCATGTTGTGGAGTCAACATTAGTCAGAAATATCATTATAAATATTCACTTACCTTTGATGATCTTCATCAGAATGCTCTCCCAGGAATCCCAGTTCCACAATTGTTTTTGATTTGTTCGATAAAGTTCATAATTTATGTCCAAATACCTCCTTTTGTTAGCACGTTCAGTTCACAAATCCAAACTCACGAAACGCGGGCAGGTCCAGCCGAAAGGTCGGACGAAAAGTACAAAAAGTTATATTACACATCGTAGAAACATGTCAAATGAAGTATAGAATCAATCTTTTGTAATGGCTGTCTCGGGAAGAAGGCGAGGACCAATGCGCAGAGTGGTACGTGTTCACCTTTTTAATAAAGTAAACTGAACACTGAATAACAAAGAAACAACCGGAACAGTTCTGTCTGGTGTAGACACACAAAGACTGAAAACAACCACCCACAAAACACAATCGAAAACAGGCTACCTAAATATGGTTCTCAATCAGGGACAACGATTGACAGCTGCCTGTGATTGAGAACCATACCAGGCCAAACACAGAAATAGAAAATCATAGAAAAACGAACATAGACAACCCACCCAACTCACGCCCTGACCATACTAAAACAAACACAAAACAAAGGAACTAAGGTCAGAACGTGACATCTTTAGGATGCTTTTATCATAAATCTTCAATAAATGTTCCAACTGTAGAATTCCTTTGTCTGTAGAAAAGCAATGGAACGTGAGGTAACTCTCACATGAACGCACGTCACAAGTCCATGGCACTCTGCCAGACACCTGGCTCATTCCCCTCTCTTTCAGCCCCCCTTCACAGTAAAAGCCTCAAGCAAGGTTCTAAAGACTGTTGACATCTAGTGGAAGCCTTAGGAAGTGCAAAATGACCCCACAGACACCACAAGGGTGCGTGCTCAGCACCCTCCTGTACTCCCTGTTGTTAAAGGAATTTTATTCCTGTATGTTAACCAATTCAATTAAAACACTCTGTCCGTTTCTAAGATTTTGTAAGATACTTATTTGCATAAAATGGACAGAGACCAGTCTCAAAATCAATTAATAGCGTTTATTCTTGAGAGTACTGAACATAATCACAAAGTACATCAGTTTATATATCCCACATTGCGTCATGTCTTACGAAAATGTCTCTCCTCCTCCTGGACCATGACAAAGCTGTTTTTCAATTCCATTCCAACACATACATTGCTTATCTTCTGCTACCATATGTTACACAATCTACTGCACACCCAACGGTTTCTCCCCACCCTGGTTGGGGACCAGACATATTTCCTGTTGTTAGTTTCACTGTGGTCACGAGTTGTCTGTTGACCCTTCCTCTTTGCCTATGTACCAACATATTCCTTAACAGACAACATATAACTCTGTGAGTTATAACTCTATGCCTAATGTATACATTATTTAGTCAAAATTGACAAAATTCCTTCAACACCTGTTCACCCATGACTGCGTGGCCATGCATGCCTCCAACTCAATCATCAAGTTTGCAGACGACACAACAGCAGTAGGCTTGATTTCCAACAACGACGAGATAGCCTACAGGAAGGAGGTGAGTGTTCTGGGAGTGTGGTGTCAGGAAAATAACCTCTCACTCAACATCAACAAAACAAAGGAAATGATCGTGGACTTCAGAAAATAACAATGGAAGCACCCCCCTATCCACATCGATGGGACAGTATTGGAGAAGGTGGAAAGTTTAAGTTCCTCTGTGTATATATCACTGAGAAACTGAAATGGTCCACCCACACGAACAGTGTAGTGAAGAAAGCGCAACAGCGCCTCTTCAACCTCAGGAGGCTGAAGAAATTTGGCTTGTAGGCTAAAACCCTCACAAACATTTACAGATGCACAATTGAGAGCATCCTGTTGGGCTGTTTCACTGGCTGGTACGGCAACTGCACTGCCCACAACCGCAAAGCTCTCCATAGGGTGGTGCGGTCTGCACAACGCATCACCAGGGACAAACTACCTGCCCTTCAGGACACCTACAGCACCCGATGTCACAGGAAGGGAAAAAAGATAATCAAGGACAACAACCACCAGAGCCACTGCATGTTCACCCCAATATCATCCAGAAGGCGAGGTCAGTACAGGTGCATCAAAGCTGGGACCGAGAGACTGAAAAAAAACGTATATCTCAAGGCATTCAGACTATGCCTATATACGCAGACTTGATATCATTGGCCACTTTAATAATGTTTACATGTCTTGTATTACTCATCTCGTATGTATATACTGTATTCTATACTATCTACTGTATCTCAGTCTATGCCGCTCTGACATTACTCATCCATATATTTATATATTGTTAATTCCATTCCTTTACTTAGATTTGTGTGAATTCGGTATTTGTTGGGAAATTGTTAGATATTGTTGCACTGTCAGAACTAGAAGCACAAGCATTTTGCTACACCTGCATTAACATCTGCTAAACACGTGTTTGTGACCAATAAAATTTGATATGCACTGTCAACTGTGGAAACTTATATAACCAGGTGTGTGCCTTTCCAAATCATATCCATTCAATTGAATTTACCACAGGTGGACTCCAATCAAGTTGAAGAGACCGCTTAAGGATGATCATTGGAAACAGGATGCACCTGAGCTCAATTTCAATTCTCATAGGGAAAGGTCTGAATTCTTATGTAAATAAGGTATTTCTGTTTTTTATTTGTAATAAATTTGCTAAAATTTCAAAAAACATGTTTTCACTTTGTCGTTATGGGGTATTGTGTGTAGATTGATGAGGGAATATTTTTTTATACATGTTAGATTAAGGCTGCAATGTAATAAAATATGGAAAAAGTCAAGGAGTCTGAATACTTTTCCGAATGCACTGTAAAATATACTTTGTGAGAGTGTTTGTGCAAAACCCGATGCAATGCAAGAAGTGTAAAACATTTGGCCATGTGTCAAGTGTTTGCAGACATTATAGAATGTTGCAACTGTGGTGGGGATTATATTCCTGAATTCCCTCAGTGCCCTGTTATGGTGAAAGAGGTTGAGGTGTCAAGGATCAGGGCTGTACAGCAAATCTCCTATGTGGAGGTTGTGAAAAGAGTTGACAGGGCAAGAGGCCACAGTGTTGGAGAAGATGTGGCGTTGGATGCACCTCAATCAGTTGCAAATGTTATACGTCAATCAACTGATACACTTCTTGTGAAGAAGGTGGATTTTGTAGCATTTACAGTTGAAGTCAGAAATGTACATACACATAGGTTGGATTCATTAAAACTCGTTTTTCAACCACTCCACAAATTTCTTGTTAACAAACTATAGTTTTGGCAAGTCGGTTAGGAAATCTACTTTGTGCATGACACAAGTAATTTTTTCAACAATTGTTTACAGACAGATTATTTCACTTATCGGTCACATTCACAATTCCAGGTGGTCAGAAGTTTACATACACTAAGTTGACTGTGCCTTTAAACAGCTTGGAACATTCCAGATAATGTCATGGATTTAGATGTTTCTGATAGGCTAATTGACATCATTCGAGTCAATTGTAGGTGTATCTGTGGATGTATTTCAAGGCCTACCTTCAAACGCAGTGCCTCTTTTCTTGACATCACTGGAAAATCAAGAGAAATCAGCCAAGACCTAAGAAAATTATTGTAGACCTCTACCAGTCTGGTTCATCCTTGGGACCAATTTCCAAATGCCTGAAGGTAACACATTCATCTGTACAAACAATGGTACGCAAGTATAAACACCATGGGACCATGCAGCCGTCATACCGCTCAGGAAGGAGACTCATTCTGTCTCCTAGAGATGAACGTACTTTGTTGCGAAAAGTGCAAATCATTCCCAGAACAACAGCAAAGCACCTTGTGGAGATGCTGGAGGAAACGGGTTCAAAAGTATCTACATCCATAGTTAAACGAGTCCTATATCGACATAACCTGAAAGGCTGCTCAGCAAGGAAGAAACCACTGCTCCAAAACCGCCATAAAAAAGCCAGACTACGGTTTGCAACTGCACATGGGGATCGTACTTTTAGGAGAAATGTCCTCTGGTCTGATGAAACAAAAATAGTAATGTTTGGCCATAATGACCATCGTTATGTTTGGAGGAAAAAGGAGGTAGGCTTGTAAGCCGTAGAACACCATCCAAACCTTCCAAACCGTGAAGCACGGGGGTGGCAGCATCATGTTGTGGGGGTGCTTTGCTGCAGGAGGGACTGGTGCACTTCACAAAATAGATGGCATCATGCGGTAGGAAAATGATGTGGATATATTGAAGCAACATCTCAAGACATCAGTCAGGAAGTTAAAGCTTGGTCGCAAATGGGTCTTCCAAATGGACGATGACCCCAAGCATACTTCCAAAGCAAAATGGCTTAAGGACAACAAAGTCGAGGTATTGGAGTGGCCATCACAAAGCCCTGACCCCAAACTATAGAAGATTTGTGGGCAGAATTGGAGGCCTACAAGGAGGCCTACAAACCTGACTCAGATACACCAGCTCTGTCAGGAGGAATGGGCCAAAATTCACCCAACTGTGAAGGTTGTGGAAGGCTACCCGAAACGTTTGACCCCAGTTAAACAATTTAAAGGCAATGCTACCAAATACTAATTGAGTGTATGTAATGTGATGTAATGTGATGAACGAAATAAAAGCTGAAATAAATCTCTCTCTACTATTATTCTGACATTTCACATTCTTAAAATAAAGTGGTGGTCCTAACTGACCTAAGACAGTTTTTCACAATTCCTGACATTTAATCCTAGTAAAAATTCCCTGAGTTTAAATGTATTTGGCTAAGGTGTATGTGAACTTCTGTCTTCAACTGTATAGCCACAGTTATAAATTATATTGCACAAGTGTCCAAGAAGCTGGACATCATTACATCTGCAGCTGAGAAGTTTTTTGTAAAAAAAAAAGTAACCTTGGCCTAGAGAGATAAGCATGGTTATCAAAACGTCATGTCATGTCATGTCAGGTAAGTCTACACAAAATATAGCCCTTATTTTAAGTGTTTTAAAATTCCCTATGGAAAAATGAATTGTGGAAAAACGATTGGAACCATTTCCTTGTTTGACCTCTAGGTTTTATGAGTATTATGACTCATACTGTGGTACTCCACTTGCAGTGCGCTGTAGTATTTTCAAGGGGGGGATATTTCGCTGCTACACGCGATGTTTGTTGTTTTCCTTGAATCGGTCCGAAGTTGCAATGTCGTAAACACCTATGAACTAAAATTAAAGCGATAAGAAAAACGTTTTATACTAGTCAGTTATAAAAATGTTCTGTCTGCCCGAAGTTCTGTAAAAAATGTCAAATCTGTGACGTATGGAAATTTGCGGAACACCACAAGATAACATTGAGGAAGTAGCTAGCTAGATTGCTAGCTAATCGGACAGCTGTGTAATAATAACGTTAGATAGCTGTTTATGTAGCTGCTGTTTAATAACCGATTTAATTTGTTTTTAATCATGGACCAAGCAGTCAGCATCAATGCAGACCCAGATATGCCATCTGACAGTGAAGGTAAATCGTGTGTCACACTTATGATTTGTTTCACCGATCAGACAGATCACACTGCTGTGTGGATGGCTAGCTAGTAGGCTATTTCACTATTTATATTTAATTTGGTTATTTTATTAACACCATGTCTCTCTACTGTCTGTAGGTCGTAGCTCTCACTGGTGAGTTTAGTTTTGGGATTATGTTCTACTGTGGTGAATGTGATGTGAAATCAGAAACGAGCCTAGCTACCAGTGTTTAATTTCTGTAAATGTAACGTTATTTGAATCAAACCTATTTAGCTAGCTACAGTGAACACGGTTACATGCACACAATCTTGCGATTACTGTGGATAGTCAGGTTAATACAATAGTTTGTTTAAAATGTGTTTACATGTTCGACACGTGAAATCAGGCTGCTGATGGGACTTTTGATAAATGCAGAAAGTCGCCAATCAAGAAACATTCTACCACAGTGACCATGTTGTTTTTGCGTAGACTATTTGATTCGGATTTCGGACACACTGTATGAAGTTTGTATGTAAAAACAATTTATAAGATGCATATATATGTTTTTCCTAACTCACTTCACTCGCACAAATGCACCAGTGTATCGCCGATTAAACTGTTAATATGTGCTAATAATTCGAAAAATTGCTCATAAAACCAAGTGTTTTAATTAATCGGCGTATGTTTACGTCGATTATGACCTTACGTCGATATAGATAAACAGAGTAAGGTGTTTACATGACGACTTCCATACTCGCCGGCCTTACGCCATAATCAGTTGAATATTGAATAATTGGTGCGCATGTTAAGTACTCTGTAACGGTTTTCTTTATGAGAAGGAGAGTCGGACCAAAATGCGGCGTGTAGATTACGATCCATGTTTATTGTGACTATAGCAACACGAATCTAAATACAAACAGTGCAAAATAATAAATGTAATGAAAACCGAAACAGCCTAAACTGGTGCAAACTAACACTAAGGACAGGAACAATCACCCACAAACACACAGTGAACCCCAGGCTACCTAAATATGGTTCCCAATCAGAGACAATGACGAACACCTGCCTCTGACTGAGAACCATATCAGGCTGAACATAGAAATAGACAAACAAGACATGAAACATAGAATACCCACTCAGATCACACCCTGACCAATCAAAACATAGAAAATACAAAGTAAACTATGGTCAGGGCGTGACAGTACCCCCCCCCCCCAAGGTGCGGACTCCGGCCGCAAAACCTGAACCTATAAGGGAGGGTCTGGGTGGGCATCTGTCCGCGGTGGCGGCTCTGGCGCTGGACGTGGACCCCACTCCATGACAGTTTTAATCCCCCTCCTAAACGTCCCTAAATAGGTTACCCACCACAATGATAACATGGGACAGAGGGACAGCTCGGGACAGAGGTAACTCGGGACAGATGGGTAGCTCAGCCCTGAGAGGAAGCTCAGCACTGAGAAGAAGCTCAGCACTGAGAGGAAGCTCAGGCAGGTGGTTGGATCCGGCAGATCCTGGCTGGCTGGCGGTTCTGGAAGATCCTGGCTGACTGGCGGATCCGGAAGATCCTGGCTGACTGGCGGATCCGGAAGAGTCTGGTCGACTGGCGGATCCGGAAGAGTCTGGTCGACTGGCGGATCCGGAAGAGTCTGGTCGACTGGCAGATCTGGAAGAGTCTGGTCGACTGGCAGATCTGGGAGAGTCTGGTCGACTGGCAGATCTGGGAGAGTCTGGTCGACTGGCAGCTCTGGCTGCTCCATGCTGACTGGCTGCTCCATGATGACTGGCAGCTCTGGCTGCTCCATGCTGACTGGCTGCTCCATGCTGACTGGCAGCTCTGGCTGCTCCATGCTGACTGGCTGCTCTGGCTGCTCCATGCTGACTGGCTGCTCTGGCTGCTCCATGCTGACTGGCTGCTCCATGCTGACTGGCTGCTCCATGCTGACTGGCTGCTCCATGCTGACTGGCTGCTCCATGCTGACTGGCGGCCCTGGCTGCTCCATGCTGACTGGCGGCCCTGGCTGCTCCATGCTGACTGGCGGCCCTGACTGCTCCATGCTGACTGGCGGCCCTGGCTGCTCCTTGCAGACTGGCGGCCCTGGCTGCTCCTTGCAGACTGGCAGCTCTGGCGGCTCCTTGCAGACTGGCAGCTCTGGCGGCTCCTTGCAGACTGGCAGCTCTGGCGGCTCCTTGCAGACTGGCAGCTTTGGCGGCATCCTGCAGACTGGCAGCTCTGGCGGCTCCTTGCAGACTGGCAGCTCCTTGCAGACTGGCAGCTCTATGCAGACTGGCAGCTCTATGCTAACTGGCAGCTCTATGCTAACTGGCAGCTCTATGCTAACTGGCAGCTCTATGCTAACTGGCAGCTCTATGCTAACTGGCAGTTCTGAACAGGCGGGAGACTCCGGCAGCGCTGTAGAGAAGGAAGGCTCTAACAGCGCTAAACAGGCGGGGAGACTCCGACAGCGCTGGAGAGGAGGAGGGCTCCGACAGCACTGGACAGGCGAGGCGCACTGTAGTCCTGATGCGTGGTGCTGGCACTGGTGGTACTGGGCCGAGGACACGCACAGGAAGCCTAGTGCGGGGAGCTGCTACCGGAGGGCTGGGGTGTGGAGGTGGTACTGGAAAAACCGGACCGTGCAGGCGCACTGGAGCTCTTGAGCACCGAGCCTGCCCAACCTTACCTGGTTGAATACTCACGGTCGCCCTGCCAGTGCGGCGAGGTGGAATAGCCCGCACTGGACTATGCAGGCGAACCGGAGACACCGAGCGCAAGGCTGGTGCCATGTAAACCGGCCCAAGGAGATGCACTGGGGACCAGCTGCGTAGAGCCGGCTTCATGGCATTAGGCTCGACGCTCAATCTAGCCCGGCAGGACACGCGGAGCTGGAATATACCGCACCGGGCTATGCACCCGCACTGGAGACACCGTGCGCACCACTGCATAACACGGTGCCTGTCCGGTCTCTCTAGCCCCCCGGTAAGCACAGGGAGTCTGCCCAGGTCTCCTACCTGGCATAGCCATACTCCCTGTTAGCCCCCCCCCAAGAAATTTTTGGGGCTGCCTCTCAGGCTTCCATCCGCGTCGCCGTGCTGCCTTCTCATACCAGCGCCTCTCTGCTTTCACCGCCTCCATTCTTCGGTAACCTTCCTCGCACTGCTCCAGCGAATCCCAGGCGGGCTCCGGCACTCTCCCTGTGTCGCCGCCCACCTGTCGATCTCCTCCCAAGTAGTATACTCCATACTGTACTCCTCCTTGGGCTGTTCCTGTTGTTTCTTCTCCCGCTGCACCTTAGTGCGGCTACACTCCCCTGGTTTAGCCCAGGGTCCTCTCCCGTTGAGGATTTCCTCCCATGTCCAGAAATCCTTATTGCGCTTCTCCTCGCGCTGCTCCTGCCTGTTGACACGCTGCTTGGTCCGTTGGTGGTGGGTGATTCTGTAACGGTTTTCTTTATGAGAAGGAGAGTCGGACCAAAATGCGGCGTGTAGATTACGATCCATGTTTATTGTGACTATAGCAACACGAATCTAAATACAAACAGTGCAAAATAATAAATGTAATGAAAACCGAAACAGCCTAAACTGGTGCAAACTAACACTAAGGACAGGAACAATCACCCACAAACACACAGTGAACCCCAGGCTACCTAAATATGGTTCCCAATCAGAGACAATGACGAACACCTGCCTCTGACTGAGAACCATATCAGGCTGAACATAGAAATAGACAAACAAGACATGAAACATAGAATACCCACTCAGATCACACCCTGACCAATCAAAACATAGAAAATACAAAGTAAACTATGGTCAGGGCGTGACATACTCGATGGAATAGGGCAGGCAAGCTGCAGGGCCTTCAGAAAGTATTCACACCCCTTGGCTTTTTCCCCATTTTGTTCTTACAGCCTGAATTTAAAAGGGATTCATTTGAGATTTGTTGTCACTGGCCTACACACAACACCCCATAATTGTATTTAACTAGGCAAGTCAGTTAAGAACACATTTTTAATTACAAACCCTCCCCTAACCCGGACGACGCTGGGCTAATTGTGCACCGCCCTATGGGACTCCCGATCACGGCCGGTTGTGGTACAGCCTGGGATCGAACCAGGGTCGGTCGTGACACCTCTGCGCCACTCATGAGCACCTCAAGTGCTATGTTTTTTTTTTTTTTTTAAACAAATGTAATTCAAAATGAAAAGCTGAATTGTATTGAGGCAATACGTATTCAAGCTCTTATGGCAAGCCTAAATAATTTCAGGAGTAACAATTTGCTTAACAAGTCGCATAATAAGTTGCATGGACTCACTGTGCGCAATAGTGTTTAACATTTTTTTTTCTCTGTACCTGACACATACAGATAATTGTAAGATCCCTCAGTTGAGCAGTGAATTTCAAACAGATTCAACTACGAAGGGCACCTATTCTTAGATGGATAAAAAAAAAGCATCCATTCAATATGTTGAAGTTATTAATTACACTTTGGATGGTGGATCAATACATCCAGTCATTACAACGATACAGGCATCCTTCCTAATCATTTGACGGAGAGGAAGGAACCCGCTCAGGGGTTTCACCATGAGGCAAATGGTAACTTAAAAGCAGTTAGTTGTCTCCAATCACAGCCATTAAACTGAGGATGGATCAACATTGTAGTTACTCCACAATACTAACCTAATTGACAGAGTAAAAATAAGGAAGCCTGTAAAGAATACAAATGTTCCAAATCATGCATTCTGTTTGCAACAAGGCACTAAAGTAATACTGCAAAAAAATGGGGCAAAGCAATTCACTTTTTGTTAAGCTGTTTGGGCAAATCCAATACATATTTTTCAAGCATAGTGGTGGCTGCATCATGTTATAGGTACGCTTGTAATCATTAAAGACTGGGCAGTTTTTCAGGAAAATCTATGACAAGCCCTGAAAATGGTTCTAACAATGATCAGCAACCAATTTGACAGAGCTTGAAGAATTTTGGAAAACAAAATGGGCAAATGTTGCATAATCCAGATTTGGAAAGCTTTAGACTTACCCGGAAATAAAAAAAAGTATTTTGACACTCCTTCAAAATGAGTGGATTTGGCTTTTTCAGCCACACCTGTTGCTGACAGATGAAATAGAACACACTATGCAATCTACATAGACAAACATTTGCAGTATAATGGTTTTACTGAAGAGCTCAGTGGCTTTCAACATGGCACCGTCATAGGATTCCACCTTTCCAACAAGTCAGTTTGTCAAATGTATGTCTTGCTAGAGCTGCCCCGGTCAACTGTAAGTGTTGTTATTGTGAATTGGAAACATCTAGGAGCAACAACGGCTAAGCTGCGAAGTGGTAGGCCACAAGCTCACAGAACGGAACCGCCAAGTGCTGAAGCGCGTAGCTCATAAAAATGTCCTCTGTGGCAACACTCACTACCAAGTTCCAACCTGCCTCTGGAAGCTACATCAGCACAATAACCGTTCGTCAGGAGCTTCATGAAATAGGTTTCCATGGCCAGCCTAAGATCACCTTGCGCAATGCCAAGCGTCAGCTGGAGTGGTGTAAAGCTCACCGCCATTGGACTCTGGAGTGATGAATCACACTTGACTATCTGGCAGTCCGACGGACAACTCTGGGTTTGGCGGATGCCTAGAGAACGCTACCTGCCCCATTGCAAACTGTAAAGTTTGGTGGAGGAGGAATAATGGTTTGGGGTTATTTTTCATGGTTCGGTCTAGGCCCCTTATAGTTCCAATGGAGGGAAATCTTATCACAGCATACGCTTCCAACTTTGTGACAACAGTTTCAACATGACAATGCCCCCGTGTGCAAAGTGAGGTCCCATAGGGAAATGGTTTGTCGATCGGTGCGGAAGATCTTGTCTGGCCTGCACAGTCTTGACTTCAACCCCATCGAATACCTTTGGGATGAATTGGAACGCCGACTGCGAGCCAGGCCTATTCACCCAACATCAGTGCCCGACCTCACTAATGCTCTTGTGACTGTCACGAACCGGCTCAAAGCCCGTAACTAAAGGGAGACAACGTGGAGATAAGGAGTAACAAAACATATATTTATTAAATAAGTAACTAAGTACAATATACAATGGTGTGTGTAATCAGTGGTGTAAGTGAGTGTTTTGCATGAATGTGATAATGCAGGGTGTTGAAAGGTGCCAAAGCAAACATCTAGAAAGGTGTCTGCATGGAGAGAGTCTCTTCCATGAATGGGGAAGTGGTGTATTTATCCTGGGACACACCGGCCCAGGTGTGTCCATGTAGCTGACGACCCTCCCAACGCCGTCCACCGGCATCCTAATAAGGAAACAAGAGCAAAGAGAGAATACGGCAGACAGAGTGGGAGGGTCGTCACATTCCCCCCCCATAAAACCGGGGACCAACAAGGACCCCGGAACAACATACCAGCCTCTGCGTCCCAAATTGATGGGTTACGTGTTCACACCTCCACCAGCCAACCTCCTCCTCCCCAGACCTCAGCAACCTTTGCGCATAGGAAGCAATTTAAGAGGAAAGAACAAGGCCAGGAGGCAGACAGGAAAGATTGACCATTGTTTGGGGTTGTCATGTTCTGTCACGTAAACATTCAGGAACATGGCACAAAAGAACACAACAGCTACAAACTCCAACGAAAAGAACATCAGGGTCCTTCTTAATTTTTACAACAACTCCCAATGATTCATAGTCATGTCCAACGATTCATAGTCACTTCCAACGTAACAGATTCACTAATTTCAATCATTCAAACTTGTAGTGTTCAGCGATCTTCAACAGCTGTTCTTTAGTACATAATTCTAACAGTTCCTCTGATGGAAAGCGAATTAACTTGTCTCCATGAGACACCATAGTCATAAGTAAATAATCTTGCTCATCCCCTCTGCTGAGCACATCAGACCACAATCAGAGAAATGACAATCACCCTGAGCGTCACAGAAGAGAGATGAGATATGGAGCTTCCCCAAAACCTACAATAACTCAACCCTAGACTTCATGTGGATTTGCGGTGGGTATTTACACACTGTAGTCTGGTGACAAGGAAATAAAACTCCCCAGCATGCTGGCAAATTCCACCAAGCCACAGATGTGCCCCCGAGACAACTGCTCAGTCCACAGACACCACACAAAAACAACAACATTTAACCATGCCCAACATGTCCAAAAATTAAACACCGCTAAGTCTATCAGGAGAAAAAGGCTATAGCTCCGGTAGCAAGTTCCACTACCCTACCCAAATCTCCCACCGAGGTACACAGCCAATTTACTCACCTCCTCAGACCTACGTCCCAACAGAAAGTAGAACAAGAGTTTCCAGGCTGGGCAGGGCCTGGAAACTAACCATTATACTCTCTCCAAAGCAGCACACAAACCAAACAAAGGCAACCAAGACTGGGGCCTATCAAACTCAAACAAAATATGCAAAACAAACACGTACCTCTACGGTCTACCAAACCAATACCTTCAAATATCCCGGACGAACGGGCTCAAAGCCCGTAACTAAAGGGAGATATGGAGATAAGGAATAACAAACATATTTATTAAATAAGTAACTAAGTACAATATACAATGGTGTGTGTAATCAGTAGTGTAAGTGAGTGTTTTGCATGCATGAATGTGATAATGCAGGGTGTTGAAAGATGCCAAAGCAAACAACCAAAAGGCCACCAAGAAACACAACAAAATCTAGAAAGGTGTCTGCATGGAGAGAGTCTCCTTCATGAATGGGGAAGTGGTGTACGGCAGACAGAGTGGGAGGGTCGTCACAGATGAATGGATTCAAGTGCCTGCAGCTCCATATTAAATGCCATGATTTTGGAATGAGATGTTCGACGAGCAGGTGTCCATATACTTTTGGTTAAGTAGTTTATATTAGTGGTCCCTCCCACTATGACATTACAGAATACTTTGTGTATATTGTTGACAAAAAGGACAATTAAATACATTTTAATCCCACTTTGTAACACAACAAAATGTGGAAAAAGTCCAGGGGTGTGAATACTTTATGAAGGCACTATATGTTGTAAAGACTGACTAAACCAATCCTTGTAGATTCTGTCTGGCTCCAGCAATAAGTATGTATGTAGCCACAGCAGCCATTATGGAATTCCTAAAATGGCTGCTGTGGCTTCTGCTAGCTAGCATGAGGACAAAAACAGGCAGTCATTCCTTCTACTCGGTGTAGCAGTTGGGACAATTCGAAGTACAACGCAATTGTCATACCTAGATTGAGGTACGTTTTCCAAGCCATATCTTGCACTGGCTTTGCGGTGTCTTAATCTACATAGGAAGGCTGGCTACATCTTATCCTCAGTTTGCCCTACAACATCATTGCGTAGCCTCAGTGAACTTGCTATCATTCATTGGCCCACTGATACTTATCATCATCTCTGCATGCCCCCCCCCCCCCCCCCCCCCCCCCCCCCCCCCCCCCCCCCTGCACTGAATGTTCTGAAATGCAGGCAATAGAAATTTATGATTTGAAATTCAACATTGTGTCTCCCACCTTTCCTCCTGACCCTTGTCTTCAGGTTGCTGGGGTTGTGCAATAACTTTGCGTACGTGGTGATGCTGAGTGCAGCCCATGACATCTTAAAACAACAAGGGTCTCACAACTCCACATCGCCTGTAAGAATGGGTTGTAGAATGCTGTATCACCATAGCATTTGTATCTGTGTTAGTATCAAAGTACTATATTGGCAATATTCTTTCATTCTCTCTCCTTCTCCTCCTTCTTCAGACCCCATCCACAGTTGCCTTGGACGTTGAAGGTGGAAAAAGAAGTCGTTACGACTGCAGCCCTGTTTCTACCCGCGGTAAATAGAGATGCACTGCAGCTGTGAAAGTGTGTGTGATCAAATGTTATTTTATTCAGCAGATGTTATTGCGGGTGTAGCGAAATTCTCGTGTTCCTAGCTCCAATAGTGCAGAAATATTTTACGATTCACAACAATACACACAAATCTAAAGGAAAAGAATGGAGTTAAGAAATATATAAATATTAGGACGAGCAATGTCAGAGTGGCATTGACTAAAATCCAGTGTATATACATATGAAATGAGTAAAGCAGTATGTAAACATGTATTAAAGTGACCAGCCTGATCCTGCCTGGTTAACATGTGTGTGACTTCTCTGTCCCCCTCTCAAAGGCTGTTTTGTTGGCTGATATGGATGAGCGATGGCCGAACAGCATAGGCAAGATGCAGTAGATGGTATAGAGTACAGTATATACATATGAGCTGAGTAATTCAGGGTATGAAAACATTGTTTAAAGTGACTAGTGATACATTTATTACATCTAATTTTTGTATTATTTAAGTGGCTATAGATTTGAGTCAGTAGCCACTCATTGTTAGTGATGGCTGTTTAACATTCTGATGGCCTTGTGATAGAAGCTGTTTTTCAGTCTCTCGGTCTCCGCTTTGATGCACCTGTACTGACCTCGCCTTCTGGATGATAGCGGGGTGAACACGCAGTGGCTCGGGTGGTTGTTGTCCTTGATGATCTTGTTCGCCTTCCTGTGACATCGGGTGGTGTAGGTGTCTTGGAGGGCAGGTAGTTTGCTCCCGGTGATGCGTTGTGCAGACCTCACTACCCTCTGGAGAGCCTTGCGGTTGTGGGCGGAGCAGTTGCCGTACCAGGCAGTGATACAGTCCGACAGGATGCTCTCGAAAAGTTTGAGTGTTTTTGGTGACCAAGCCAAATTTCTTCAGCCTCCTGAGATTGAAGAGGCGCTGTTGCTCCTTCTTCACTACGCTGTCTGTGTGGGAGTACCATTTCAGTTTGTCCATGATGTGTTCCCCCTGTAACTTAAAACTTTCCACTTTCTCCGCTACTGTCCCGTCAATGTTGGTAGGGGGGTGATCCCTCTGCTGTTTCCTGAAGTCCACGATCATCTCCTTTGTTTTGTTGAGTGTGAGGTTATTTTCCTGACACCACACTCCGAGGGCCCTCACCTCCTCCCCGTAGGCAGTCGTGTCATGGTTGGTAATCAAGACTACCACTATAGTGTCGTCTGCAAACTTGATGATTGAGTTGGAGGCGTGCATGGCCACGCAATCATGGGTGAACAGGGAGTATAGGAGAGGGCTGAAAACGCACCCTTGTTTGGCCCCAGTGTTGAGGATCAGTGGGGTGGAGATGTTGTTTTCTACCCTCACCACCTAGGAGCGGCCCGTCAAAGTCCAGGACCCAGTTGCACAGGGTGGGGTCGAGACCCAGGGTCTCGAGCTTAATGACGAGTGTGGAGGGTACTATGGTGTTAAATGCTGAGCTGTAGTCGATGAACAGCATTCTTACATAGGTATTCCTCTTGTCCAAATGGGTTTGGGCAGTGTGATTACGATTGCGTCGTCTGTGGACCTATTGGGGCGGTAAGCAAATTGGAGTGGGTCGAGGGTGTCAGGTAGGGTGGAGGTGATATGATTCTTGACCAGTCTCTCAAAACACCTCATGATGACAGAAGTGAGTGCTACGGGGAGATAGTCTTTTAGCTCAGTTACCTTAGCTTTCTTGGGAACAGGAACAATGGTGGTCCTCTTGAAGCATGTGGGAACAGCATACTGGGATAGGGAGAGATTGAATATGTCCGTAAACACACCAGCCAGCTGGTCTGCGCATGCTCTGAGGACGTGCCTAGGGATGCCGTCTTGGCCGGCAGCCTTGTGAGTGTTAACACGTTTAAATGTTTTACTCACATCGGCTGCGGTGAAAGAGAGTCCGCAGGTTTTTGGTAGCGGGCCGTGTCGGTGGCACGGTATTGTCCTCAAAGCGAGCAAAGAAGTTGTTTAGTTTGTCTGGGAGCAAGACATTGTGGTCTGTGACGGGGCTGGTTTTCTTTTTGTAGTCCGTGATTGACTGTAGACCCTGCCACATTCCTCTCGTGTCTGAGCCATTGAATTGCGACTCTACTTTGTCTCTACTGACGCTTAGCTTGTTTGATTGCCTTGCGGAGGGAATAGCTACACTGTTTGTCGGTCATGTTTCCAGTCACCTTGCCCTGATTAAAAGCAGTGGTTCCTGGGAACAGTGGGTTAACTGCCTTGTTCAGTGGCAGAACGACACATTTTTTCCTTGTCAGCTCAGGGTTTCAATCCAGCAACCTTTCAGTCATGTGTATATTAAGCTCTCTGCGCACTGAAACCGCTAGCGGGCTGAAATTCCACAACATACGGTGATCGCTACAGAAACAGTCATATTAAACATTCATTAAAATACAAGTGTCTCACATGTATTGAAAGCCTAGAAACTTGCTAATCCAACTGCGTTGTCAGATTTAAAAAATGATTTACTGCGAAAGAATACGATGCAATTATCTGAGCATAGAGCCCCATAAAAAATAAAAAAATGTAACCAGCACAGGCGTAACATAATCACAAACTGCATTAAAATAGATTGTTTACCTTTGACGATCTTTGTCTGTTTACAATTCCAATGCTCATCGTTACACAATGAATGATCTTTTGTTTGATAAAATCCGTTTTTATAGCCTAACACAAAACATTTTGTGAACCACTTGTGTCGTGAATTCTGTCTCATTCCATTTTCGACGACACATTCCAGGTAAATATCCCACACAGAACGTGACTTTTCCAGTCATGTTTGGTTTCACTGCAATCAACTGGTTTGTTTGTAACACAATCAAACGTGATGGGCCATTTTTTGCGGGACGTATTGACTGAAAGAAACCGATTTGAAGACAACAAGTCATGACATCATTGTGCACCAATGATTTGCCTGCTGTTTCGTTGATTGACTGTCTTTTAACCCAATGACCACTGATAGTCTTGAAATCTAGTTGGGTAGATAGCCAATGAGCTGAGCTAAACAGCAATACGCCATGTTTATGTGTTGCAAGACCAACCCATGTAGTATGCTCCAGCTTAAGAGAGAGTCATTCTGTATTGAAGTTTCATAGCGGAAGGAGCTAAGCATATTACGCACTGCATTGTTTGGTAAACGCGCAGATTCAGCTGTTTATATATCAATCATTATGGCGACTAAGTCAGGGAAAGCTAAATCTAAGTCTAGATATACAGATGTACACACAATTTTAGAATAAATTGATTGGGAAAGTGAGACAGAGATTGTTGTAGGACGCTTCATTTAGCGATTGTGGAGGAATATTTTTTGAACGGGAGAGGGCATCGTTTTGGACTGGTAAGTTCTTATCATGCTAATGCCCTTGTTTGAAATTAATAATATCAAATATTATTTGTGATTGTTTTTAAATTTAGAAGCAATATATAAACATGTAATGTCATGAAATGTGAGATGCGTGTGTCTGCCGCCCTACCCCAACCCACATGAAATAGCCTATTTGAGGCTGTTGAGGAGAGGGCAGGACCACATCAATGGCAAAAGTGAAATGGAGACAGTAGATACAGCTGGTCTGTTGTAATATAATAAATACAGTAGATCTAGCTGGTCTGTCATAATATAATAGAGACAGTAGATCTAGCTGAAATGTCATAATATAAAAGAGATATTAGATCTAGCAGGTAATAATAATATAATAATATATTCAACCTGCAACCTTCTATATATATCTGTTTATTATACCTGTTGATACAGGGCTCATACAGTGGGGCAAAAAAGTATTTAGTCAGCCACCAATTGTGCAAGTTCTCCCACTTAAAAAGATGAGAGGCCTGTAATTTTCATCATAGGTACACTTCAACTATGACAGACGAAATGAGAAGAAAAAAAAATCCAGAATATCACATTATAGGATTTTAAATGAGTTAATTTGCAAATTATGTTGGAAAATAAGTATTTTTTTCGCCTTTCTAGGGAGTTTTTCCTAGCCACCGTGCTTCTACACCTTCATTGCTTGCTGTTTGGGGTTTTAGGCTAGGGCTATATAAATAGATTTGTATGATAGAGGACTGAGGGTCTTCCAAATATTGAAAGTGTGTAAATAGTTACCCATGTTATTTTGTAAATGTATATATATATATATATTTTAATATTTTTTAATCAATAAAAAAATTCATCCATAATTTGTTTTTGTCATTTTTTTTCTCCATTTTTTTTGGGGGGGGGGGTGTGTTAGAATACCATTTTGGTATTTTGTATACAGTTATTTGTTTCAAAATGTATACCTTCACCAATTTGGCCACTTGGGTACATTTGGGCTACTTGTGTGGGACACCTGGGTAACTTCATGATAAATGTCATGTAGCACACTCATTTGGAAGTTATCATTCTGAAACTTTGCACAAGTACTGTTGCCCTCTTATATTTTTCACTGAAATTGTCCCCATCATCCTATGTGGGGAGAAATGTAAATGTTAATTCATAGACAGTTGTGAGTCCATGAGATCAAAATGATACATTGTCGTCAGAATGTATCCATACACCTTAGCTGTGTTCGAAAACCCATACTAACATACTGTATACTACATACTTAATGAGTATATACCATTTACTATTAGTTCATTTTATTTTACTATAAACAAACAGTATCGTAGCTTGTTAGCGTAACAAATTACTAGCTAAACATTTTGCGATTTCAGGTGTGTTCGTAAATTCAATCTGCAGTGCCAGAGTGCGCACTGGGCGTTTGTAAATCCAGAGCATTGTCAGATTGCAAATTCAGAGCGTTTCGCTCTCAGAGCGTTCAGAGCGCACGCTGGACGCTCTGGCCGAGGAGTTGGGTTGATCCAAGTGTTCAACTGCAGTCAAGAACCCAAGCTAACTGGCTAATATTGGCTAGCTACTTCCAGACACAAATGAGAGAACACCTCACTCTGACCATTTTATTCGCCATAGCAGAGCTGGTTATCCAGAGTGTTGGTGACTGTAACTGTGCTGCTGGCAACAATTTATTATGGTTTTTTTGCCAATGTTTACTGAGAGTGAGAGTGCTCTGAAATCGTAGTAGTTAGCCAAAATTAAAAATGTTCATGGAATCGCACAACGACTATACCACTTAGCTAAGAATGATGTGAATAATCAAGTCTATAAACGTTGGTTAGTTAGTTAATATACTGCCTGACAAGTTCGATGTATTAGTATCCAACAAACGTTAGGTAACTAGCTAACAGTACCGGTACATACTGCTGTAATGCTATGCGTAACTTATTTGTCAAGTCATTACTTTATTACATTGCTCAACATTTTCTTAACATTTGTCATTAATTAGTTCAATGAATTTGTATTGGCTCTCGTCGGTCTTCGGCTTCATATTTTCCGCCATTTGCTTCAAATCTGAAAATGTTGTGAAGCCACACCTATTTTCTGAAGAATTGCATTTTGGGCCCTAAAAGTACAGAAATAGTGTCCTCTGTGTGTATACTTCGTATTTTGGAGAATTTATTCCGACATCCGGGAACCTTAGTGATGTTGTTGATTGCTTGCAGTCCAACTCATCCCAACCCATGTCAATTGGGTTGAGGTCGGGTGATTGTGGAGGCCAGGTCACCTGATGCAGCACTCCATCACTCCTCCTTGGTCAAATAGCCCTTACATAGACTGGAGATGTGTTTTGGGTCATTGTCCTGTTGAAAAACAAATGATAGTCCCATTAAGTGCAAACCAGATGGGATGGTGTATCGCTGCTAAATGCTGTGGTAGCCATGCTGGTTAGTTGTGCCTTGAATTCGAAATTAATCACAGACAGTGTCAATAGCAAAGGACCCCACACCCTCATACCTCCTCCGTGCTTCACGGTGGGAACCACACATGCGGAGTTTCATCCGTTCACCTACTTTGCGTCTGAAAAAAGACACGGCGGTTGGAACAAAAAATCTCACATTTGGACTCATCAGACCAAAGGACATATTTCCACCAGTCTAATGTTGATTGCTCGTGTTTCTTGCCCCAAGCAAGTCTCTTCTTATTGGTGACTTTTAGTAGTAGTTTCTCTTCAGCAATTTGACCATGAAGGCCTGATTCAGAGGTAGCTCTGTCTTCCTTTTCCTGTGGCAGTCCTCATGAGGGCCAGTTTCATCATAGCGCTTGATAGTTTTTGCGACTGCACTTGAAGAAACTTTCAAAGTTCTTGATATTTTCCACGTTGACTGACCTTCATGTCTTAAAGTAATGGACTAATTTCTCTTTGCTTATTTCAGCGGTTCTTGCCATAATATGGACGTGGTGTTTTACCAAATCGGGCTATCTTCTGTATACCACCCCTACCTTGTCACAACACAACTGATTGGCTCAAATGCATTAAGAA